>NC_041024.1:20767998-21067998 GCF_900634625.1 Parambassis ranga | reverse complement strand
CTGGCCCTGTGCCTCTTGATATCACTTTGAATTAGAATGAAATTATTGATTTTCGCAAGAGCGGCCTGACAATGCGCCTGTAGACAGTCCTCGGAGAGAAAAGAGACAGAAGCAGAAAAAGGCAAGGGACGGAGGGAGGCAGAGAGAGAGAGAGTGAGATAAAGAGGAGCAGGCAGACGTAGACAGAGAGAGGGAGGGAGGAAGAAGAATAGGCAGATAGGAAGGAGGGGAGGGTGAAAGAAGAGCAAGAGACAGAAGCATGAGTGAAGGTCTGCTTGCAGAAATAGAACGACTCCCCAATCAATTGTGCGTTGGTGGCCCTGCTGTGAGACTGCAGGGGATCCCTCAGCGGGAACACATAAAGGAGAGGTTGTAATAGGCCAATACATTAGATAAATGGCATTTACTGCTATGGAAACCACTCCAACCTGGCTGGAGGTTGCCCACTGTGCTGGCAGCAGGTTTGTATTTATAGTCCTCTCCTGCACCTCGCTGTGCAATTTCTCCGACACCCCACCACCACCACCACCACCACCATCACACACACACACATACACCACCACCACCCGCTCCTCCTCCACCCTGCTAATCTCCAGCCTCATCTTTTCCATCCTTCTTCACCTCACTGATTCTCAGTGATCCTACATCTGATACCCTGCCACCCACATACCCAGCAGCCCCTCCTTTCTTGCAACCAGTTCAAGAAAGGATCCATGGTGTTCCAGTAAGGCGCTGTTGGCGGCTCGCCACTTCCTGTCAGTTGCACGAAATGACCTGCTGGCGGACTAAGTGTTGCCCAGAGAGTAAAGGAGCAGTCCTGGAGGCCAAATCGAAATGGTATTCAGTGCTGTGGCAATTTTGTGAAAGATTTATTGCTGATCCTTTTAGGTTTGGCTCTTTAATTAGTAATTAGTTAGGGCTCAATACTAGCCGGATGTGTTGGTTATCAGCTGCTCCATTCATTGTTTTTATTCTAGTGTAACCTGGGTATCTTGGTGGGCAGCGCTCTCCAGTGACTTATAAGCAGGCTACAGTTTCTCTTTGAATAATGGTTTGTAATCAACACCAGCAGGGTCGGACACCCAGTACACTCACAGGGTTGATTGTAGCCTCCCCACACAACTGTTGCATATTCACACACTCAGATTATCCTGTCTAACTTTCCTGTTACAGTTCCAGGCAGGAGATGACAGTTCTCATTGATGATGGACAAAAATAGGCACAGAGAGAAAAAAAATGGTGTTACTGATAACGAGCAAAATGTAACTCTTCTTTAAACTCCCTAAATTATGTGCAGGACTGTTCCAGCTAAACCACTGCTGAAATCAGAAGAACAGCATGTTTCATTAAATTGAGCATAATACTTTTTAATAATTGTGTTCTTTTAGTATCACAGAAGCATGGAGAGGAACAGAGAAACTATTTATGTCAGTAACATAAAAACAGCATATGCACTGTATAATATAGCCATGGAACTGTGTAGTTGTATGCTTGTGTTCTCTCTGGTAACTACTGTATAATGTGAAAGGGGTTATTCATTACAATTCCACAGAGAATTGTACATTGCTCAGGTTTTGTTTCAGTCCTACTGCTAATAGCCATCATACTATTCATCATGGGGATGCGTTCATGAACCAGTGTATTCTTCCTGCCTTAGGCTTAGTGACAATCTAGTTAAGACAGTGAAACATTTGGCTAAAAAGCCACTCTTAAAATTAAGCTAAAAAATGAGTAACGAGTAACGTTTGTCTGGTTGGGTTTCGAAATTTCAGCCAGTTGATTGGAATATATATATATATTTTATTGCCTTATATTTGCAACTGAAAGGGGGGTTTATAAGTCAGGAAATAGTGCCCCTGCCATCCAAACAAAATGATTGTTCCAATCCTATATGGCAGACAATATGTACTTGATAAGACAGTTTAATATTAATATATGATCATTTCAGCATTCAGTGTATTTCAAGTCTTGTATATGGCTCAACTTGGGCTGTTGACATAAATCACGTGGTAAACAGGTGACAGGGGAACTGATTGTTACACACAAGAGATTGGATTAGGGAAGCGATGGCTTATGCTTGGCATTTTCAGATTACGTGCCTAGCTGCGATGCGGTAGCTGTAACACAAAGACACTTTCTTTGAAAGAAAAGATGGTTCTCTGTCCGTTTCCACTGTCCCCCCCCCCCCCCTTCTTTTTGTCCCGATGACTTAATTCAAGCCACCTAAAAGATTTCACAATCTATTGTGTACAAAAACACCTCCTCCACACTCTTTATCTCCCAATGGTGGATGAATAATTAATTCCTCATTCAGAGGAAAAGGGCAAGCAGACTCACAATGTTGTCTATGAACAAGTGGTTATAACCCACGGACCATTGTCGCATCCATGTTTCCCAGGGGAGCAATTCCAACACGATTTACTGAGCGTGAACATTAGACTGTCAGATCCAGGCCAGAGCCCCTGCCTTCCCAATATAACAGCTCTGGTCAACTAATGCACAGGGGAGGGAAGACATCGGGGAAGGCTTTGCTTTCAGGTAATGGCCCTTAGTGATGCCTATTCATTAAACAGAGTGTCTGAACAATGCAGCTCTACGTAATGCATCTACTTTACACATCCTGCATTATTTATGAGTTTAGAGCAGCTCTATATCCAGAATGGGTTAAAAGCTTAAAGGTTGTTCAGAGACTTGTTTTATTCAACTCGCTGCTTTCAGTATAATGGTCAAATTCTAAAGGGACGCTGATTAAAAGCTACAACAACCAACCTTTTCACAAACAGCAGTAAATAAATAATATATGTTGTCGTGCTGTAATAACTCTGGGCCCGTCTGATACCCGTCGTGTCTGTTTATGTACTGTTTTCTTGGAGAAACGCCTGCCGTCATAGTGAGGGGAAAGAAAAAGTGATAGCAGCAGTCTTTTCTTAAACACAGGGGTTACACCTAAACAGTAGTTTGGAGTAGCTTTGTGAAAACTAACCACTCAAGAGTTTAAACACAGAAATCACAGCTACATGAACATGCCACCATTGTTCCGTGCTGCGCTTATTGCAGCAATCATTAGATTACATGGAAGAAAAACAGACAAAACAGGATGTTCATAAGACAACCCAACCTGTCATTGCATAGCCAAGGTCACCCAGCAGCGCCAAACTCAGATCCACAAAGTAAAGAAAGCAAACACACTTAGCCGAGCTTTAAGATACTCTAATCTGCCATATTGCCCTATCTACAAAAGGGAGATGAAGGCATTTTACAAATGTTGGACTCTATTCACATTCTTTACCTCAGGAATGTAGCGGAGGTTTGACAAAAACATAGCAACTTAGCCATTTCAGAAAAAAAAAACACACACATCTGAAGTTTGCTTTCCATCTCCTGTACAAAGACAGCATGCTTTGTGCAAAAACAGTTTGTCTCTGCTTTTGAACAGAGTGATGTACTGCCAGAAAATGTGGTTGGTAAACCAAACCACATTGCATGGTATCATGGCTTTGAATTGCTGTGGTATTTCTTCCTCTGTGTGTCTCTGGTGGCTTCACACCTAACCTGTATGTGTTTCCCTTCCAATTTTACTTGTGACTTTTTTTACTTGTGACGCACCTCCGCATGTACTGTGGCTCTATTCTTTGGCCAGGTTACATGCATGCATTTTATAGACATAAGTGTTCTAAGTGATGACATTTAGGTTAGGTTATAAAGGTCAAGGTGCCCACTGGTAATGTATAACTCTTCACAACATCTACCTGCTGAAACAGACATTGTACAAACATTACCTGCCCCCATAGAATGGAGCCTGATGATGGTGATAATCCCCACACTTTACCTCCAGACCAATAATAGTCCAATATTATTAACATGATGCCTGTAAAACTGCTGACAGAACACATTCACCTGCACAAGTGGCTGTTTTCTCTTTCTATTATGAATGATGCTTTGTGTCTGTAATACCTCCCCATTGTCTACAATATCTGAATTGTGAGCACTTATGAAGGTAGTCATCCATACTGTAATCTTATCTTGTTTTCCACTGCTTAGCAATATCAGGACAACAATGAGCATGGCTGAACATGCTAAATGGGGTTAAAAGGGTTGTTATAAACATGAATAACCCGTGTTGATGAGGTTTAACTGTAGTTATTGCTGTGTGCAGCCTCACAGGGCTGACTGGTGCACAGAGCCTGGGCGCGCTCTGTATACTGTCAACAAAATCAGCTAGCTGTACTTAAAAGCATCATGGTTCATTAAAATGGCTGTTTGAGTTTGATATATAGCACAATATCAAAAACACTCTGAAGAATACATGCACATATTACACTGATACCACAGTGTTTAACCCTCATCCTATAGCTGATATAGTACCAGCATGTCTCATCTCTGCAGTATTATATATTATGAACATTCTGCACACATACAGTATGAGCATTTTAACAGGCTCAGCACCTAGTTTACTGTTATATTTACTTTGAACCTCATTACTGACTATGCAACCAACTTGTACTGTTGTTTGAAAGGAGATTTTATATTATTACACACTGCATATGTGTACACACCTATATGGTAGAAGGTCACAAGCTTAGCGCATACCCTATTTATAATCTATTCTGCTTGGAAAAAAAGTGTGATTTAATAAATAAACATTATGATATATTGAGGAAAGTTTGCAACTAGTATTCCGCTATGACATAAATATGCCCAACATCACCACTTGGTATCAACATACAGTTACATTTTTGATCAGGTGCACGTCAGTATCCTGACGCATGCATGTATAAATCTGGCCTAACACACACATGCTCTATACATTCTCATACAACGCATGCAGAGATTCACACACTAACAGACGCGTGTGCACACACACACACACGGAGAAAGATAGAGCTGGCATCTATTTCTGTGTTCACAGAACAGATGGGGGTGTGGGAGTGATTTAATGAGGTGAGTGTATGTGTTAGTGGGGTGATAGTGGGGGTAATCATCAGCCTGCTGGTAAAGTCTCACTTCTGTAACCTCTCACTTCCACCTTTATCATCACCTCTCAGCTTCCAGCTGAGTTTGTACATGTGTTTTACAGTGTTAATAAAAATGTCCCACACATACAGCATATTGAATATCCATACATGCACAGAGATGAGAGTGTGGAATAATGAAGACACACATTAGACATATTACTGTTCAGTTAAACACCATGCATATTATGGGAGTGTTTATCATTCTGCATGAATGCATACATGAGGTTATATGCACATGTTATACACTTTATAGAGAAGTCTAATTTAACCTAAATACCTGAAACCATTTTTAGGCTCAATACTTCATTATTTCAAGTTAATCACACAACACAATACATGGAGAGAGTAAACAAAATAATGCAGTAAACAGCAACTAGATGCAGCCAAGCTGAAAATGGGTCATATTACTTGATAGCTTGTAAGCTTGATTCATTGCTTTAAGGAGGTATTATTTTTTTATTTTTTTTTTTTTAAAGATGAAACATTTTATCGAATGTTCCATCTTTAAGGATCACAGACTTGGATTTCTGTAAAACACAAATGATGCATTGCTGAAAATGAATTGAAAACAAGTACAATCCAGAGTAGGTCCATCTATGCTTAAAGTCCGTGAACAAACTTTTAACTATGAACTGAATTGTTTAGAAGGCATGGTCCAACAACAACGTTAGCGTCAATAAAAAAAAAAAAAAACAGTATAAAAATACAGTATACATGTATTTTTTATTAGTCGTCATGACTCTTTTATCCATGACATATAAAATATAAAATAACATAAAACGTTAAAACATTTTAATGTTTTTTTGTGTTTTGCACAGCACACCTGAGCTGCAAAAAAATCTTTAGTTTATTTCTATCCTTGGATACACAGTGGCAGCTCATAGAGTCAGAAGCAGGCTGTCGTCGTCTTTTGGACCTCAGAAAGGACAGTCACTTCCTCAGCCGGCCTCAGTGGAAGTTAACACAGCCTTAAAGGGTCATGTTGACTGAAATCAGGGGTGTAGGACAAAAATGTAGACACTTGTATACATACACCTCTGACAGATGACATGTAACTAAATCAGCAGCATAATTCTTTGTCTGCATTAGTGGTACCAATGTGGACATTACAAATTAACAGCTACAAGTATCTGGGTGTCCACATTGACAACAATGGACTGGTCCATAAAAACAGATGCAGTGTACAAGAAGGGACAGAGTCGCCTGTATCTCCTAAGGAGACTCAGGTCCTTCAACATCTGCCAGACCATGCTGCAGATGTTTTACCACTCGGGGGTCTCCAGTGTAATCTTCTGTGTTGTAGTGTGCTGGGGCAGCAGGATGAAGACAGCCGACACCAACAGACTCAACAAGCTCATTAGGAAGGCTGCTTCAGTCCTGGGAGTTGAGCTGGAGTCTGTGGTGGAGGTCACAGGGAGGGGAATACTGAGGAAACTCCTCAGTATTTGAAACAACACGTCTCACCCCCTGCATGACACACTGCTGTCCTACAGGAGCACATTCTCAGCGACTGAGACTACTGAGGAGCAGCACAGAACGCCAGGAGGTCCTTCCTGCCAGTGGCGATCAGACTGTATAACTCCTCCCCTTTCTGTTGGGAGAAGAGATCAGATAATATCATGTCTCCACTGGTCTATATTTGTGTTTGATTTTAGCACCTAATCATCACCGATATTACAGCCATACAGAATATATTGTGTAGAGTCATACTGTGGACTGCTCATGTGTACTGTAGATTTGGATTTTATATTTATATTCTTGTATTCTTGTGACCTCTGGCAAAAGAATTTCCTCCGGTATTATTAAAGTTTTATCTTCTTCTATCTTAATCCTATATGTTCATTAAAAACAGGTTACAGACTAATTACAAAATTAGGCCACTTCGATGTGCCAAAGCTATGGGAGCACCATCAGACATTCTCTACAGCCCATACAGCACAAACTAACACTGAGTGGATATAAAACTGAACATTGTTGTGCTGTAGTTTCTGTTTTTGGCTGAAAAAAAAACATATCACCTATTTTGCAGCTTTTAGCTGCATCCTTTTTTTATTCTCTCCCTCTCTGCTCCACCTTTCCTTTTCTTCTGATTGTCCATTTCACCCAGTGACTTGTCTAAATGTTATCGGTGAGAAGCAGGTAGATGGTTGCTATGTCAAGTTGACTGTTCATGGCAGGCTAAACTGACCCTCGGGCTACCGGGTGCTCCTGAGGGAAAGTCAGTGTGATGGGCAAACCAATGCGTCTGCACAGGTTATTGTATTCATCAGTGGTTCTTTCTGCGCAATCTGAAACCTGCAGCCACACATTTCAACCCCCCCCCCTTCTTTTTTAGTGCTGAGAGGTTTTACAGTTTTTAAAGTCCTCATTAACACCTGAGCAGCAGCTGCTATACGTCTGAGATTCTGAATCACTTGCAATGTTTTTAAATCAAGAAACATTTTATCAGGCATCAGTGATAGTTTAATTATCCAGCATAATGTCAATTCTAGGATGTGTGGGGGGCATTCTCCTCACTGTGAGGCGTTCAAGTAAAAATGAATAAACATCCAACTCAGTGGGGCAACAACAACAACAACAAACAACCATCAGACTCTGGTCATAGTGTCAGTGGTCCCTCCCACACCACAGCATCTTATGCTGAACTTCCATGGCTGACACCTGTACTCAGCTGTTACTGTGAACAACATGGATCACAGGCTGTGACATGGGTGGGTTTTCCACATGATGGGATGGCATTGCTAAAAAAGTGTCTCTTCCCTTAATGATGTGGTTGTGAATGACTCACACCACATAGAAGTGTGGTGTTGCGTACTGCTTTCCAACATGCTGGAAAACTCTTACAGATAAGCATGCTATATCTTCACATATATCACTTTGATGTAATCCTGCATTGTTTCAGTGCTCAGTGAAGTGGGTGGATGTTATGATTTGGCCTCACAGCTGAGAAATCTGTTAGGTGTGTAACAGTGGAAGCTAGCTGAGCTCAAACACAGGCTGATAGTTCTATTGACACAGAGATCAGTGTATTTAGTCAAGTGTGAAGACTGTTTTGGAATCTAGGTGTGGAGCTGAGAAGTAGAATACTGGTCTGGGAGTTTCTTCTTCTTCTTTCTTCGGCACAGACTGTTGCGTTTCACTCCAGATGTGGATCTTCTGCACACACTGGAGGTCTAATAATGTGAGTAATTGAACATGTCACATTGCTGTATATCATGTTGCATCATGTCTTGCTAAATTATGGTCTGCATGGCGCTATGCCAGGTCCCCAGGCTTTTGGTAACAGATGTTTTTGTAGAAATGTAATGTGCTATAAATCATCTCTATTTATAGCACATGGAAAATAAACACCAAGTACAATGATTTCACCTCAGTACTGCACATGTTGCATCTTCTGAAGATCATTTATTTTGATTATGACTGGCATTTACTGCAGTAACAAGTGACAATCTTCAGTGTCCTCATGTGTGTGAAAATACACTCGGATAACTACTCACAACTGAGAGTTACACGAGGTGCGGCCTCCATCCGTTTGGCTATCAGTGTTTGGGATTTTCTGGACCTAGGAAGTATTAGATCAGAACTCAGGGGTAGAGCATTTGATGATGGAAACTAAATAATTCAAAGGGCTCTGCCCTGTGCCAAACAACACACACACATTTACTGCTCCACGGTCCCAACAGGCAGGGTGTTAGGACATGCTGAATATCTGGTGGCTACCGAACCTAATGTAGCAAGCGTCCCAACTGCAGCATTGTTGGTTTTGTCCATTGGAGTAATGAGGTGTTATTAGTGCAGTTCCTCTTGTTGAAAATACTGTAAACAATCCTCAAGAGTCTGAGGTGGGGTGTTAAGCTGTGAAGAAATAGAAAACAAGCCAGTGCAGATCCGATTTACAGCCAGAACCAATCAATTTTGAATTAGAAAGTACAGAGTTTAGAGACTCAAAATCAACCCAAGTAAACAGCAGGTCGATGTCCAGGTTTGTGGCAGTTTGTTAAATACCTTATTCTGAAGCATTTTGTGGTCTTTTATTACTGTTTACAGCTGATCATATCACCAGAGTGAAAGGTATGTGGTTGGATTTTCAGCACAGAATCACTTCATTACTGAAGGCACAGTCAGAGATGCTGGTTCCTAACACACTGATTAAAGGCTATAAGCCTGAGCACAAGATTAAATTGACTGTTTTTTCAAATCTAAAATGAATATATTTGAGTATGTTTTCTTCCTTAGGCCATTTTTCCACCTTCATTATAGCCGAGTCTTCTTGTTTTATAGACTTTGCTGGTAACATCACATAACTGCCAACTGTCTGCCAAGACACTACCATGAAAATGGGGCTTTTGTGCAGGAGGACAAAGAGAACAAGAAGTTGCTTGTAAAAACATAATGACCAGATTAGGGGCCTAAGAGTAAAGGTAGACTGAGCATGTTTCCCTTTATTTAAGAGAAAAACACATTTTCTTTTCTTCCAAAATATTTTACATCATAAAAGTGATGGCACTGGTTCCTTACAGAGAGTTTGTCTGCATTCTGTTGGTTTTAACCATATATCATATATGAGATGTATATTTGCACAGGAACATGTACGGTGTATCAGATGAGCCTGATATCTCTGTCAGGATTAAGTATGTGTTATAAAGTATTAATTAATGATAGCTGACATGTCTTAGTCTTGTCATGTCTTGTCATTGACTACAAACCTTAACCAATACTTTTTGTTCTTAATGCAAATCCAACTGCAATTAAAACCAAAGATCTTGTTTACAGCAGATTTCACACTGATCTTTGCACTTTTCTCCTGATAGCTTATCACATTGTATGGTCAAAATCTTTGAACAAAGCTAAAGTTTTTGGGCCATGTCAGCAAACTGGACAGAAAGTTGCATGCTGCATGCAACAGAGAGGACAGTGCAGCCGGACTGATTGGAGTTCAGAGTCTAAGGAAAGTGAGAATAAAGATGAAGAGTGAAGGTGTCGTGTTAATGCCGGTACACTGTTAACGTCACTTGAATGAGTGAACTAGTTAGCTATTAGCTGCTAACTAACTCAATCCAAAACTGAGGCTGCATAACATTTAAGTAGGAACATGTGGCTGCAGTTTATACATGGTAAAATGAAGAACCTCTGTTTTATGTACTTATTCAAACTTTGTCTCATGTGTGTAAAATGGCCTTTGGTTGCATTGTTTAAAAAAAAATATTATGTTGACATCATTACATTCTGTTTCTCTCTTTAACAGAATAACATTGATGTGAATGCAGTCAGCTGTAACAGTCTGGACATTTTTTACTGAATGTTTTATACCATCCTTTGTAGTCACTTAAAATGCAATTCACTGCACATTACACATTAAAACAACATTTATATTGTCAGCATAAACTTAACTATGTGTCATATCTGGCAGATGTTCTATTGACCAAATGAATTGTGTTTTTGGGAGGATGTGTAGGTTCCACTAGTGTCTCATGTCTGTTCGCCTTTGTATATTATTGTGTTTTAATTATTTGATTTGATTTAATGTGATCTGATTTCTTTCTTTGACAGCGAAGCACTTAAAGACCAGTTTTGTGAAAGCTGCTTTAAATTGTTGCTTGCTTGCTAGTTTAAACAAGTGCTGTGCCACAGAACTCTTCATCATCTTTTTCTTCATCATCATCTGAGCTGCAATTCATCACCTTTGCATAAATTATGGTGTATAATTGGTTTATAATGTTAAATGACAGTGCAGAATATCAGGTTAAGTAGTTGGGTTAAATTGAAGAAAAAACATTGAGTGCTAACAGCAGCTGATGCGCATCTCATCTCTGTTCGCGTGGTGCTGTAGGGCAATGAATAATTGAAATTGTAGATGTACAGCCACAAAGTGTAGCACTGGGCTGGCTGTGATAGAGCCTGGCTGAACAAACTGAGAACAGCAGGAGTGTTTTAGCAGCCTGGCTGCCGCTCTGTGATGCCACCTCTAGTCTGGCAGGGACAGATCGCTGTGTAACGAGCCTCATTAGAACACAACTCCATCGCCACATCAAAGGCTTCCCTTTTTATACCAGGAGTGGTATCACAATCCTTGGGATATTTCAGCACCTACTCCATCCCCAAAACCTTCACATCTCCCTCTCTGGGAGCAGGAGGAGGCAAAGTCAAAGTTTTGGGTCATTTTTAGATCTCTGCTGCAAGAGAAGCGGAGGCGGTACTGATTAATACTGAATTATGATAATGATCTGGAGGATGAGGAAAGGGCAGATGAGGCTTCTTATTATCTCCTCTGCTCAGGTGATGATGGATCTGGGCTCTGCTGCTCTTTGACATTGCGCAGAGACAGAAGAAGACTTCTTCATTTTGTCAAGTCAGCGGCCTCATGTTAGGTGGATGCTTTTTTTTTCTGCCTTCGTCTACATTTTTAAGGCGATCAAGCTGGATTGTAAATATCTTAGGGAGGAGAGCATGACCTCATTTCCACCTGATCTCCCCCCAAAACATACACAGACACTCACGCAACTCCTCTCTGTTCTGCATTTCTCTAATTGGAGCTCAGGGTATGGAGGCATTGCCAGACACCTACCTTCTGTCTGTCTGTCTGTGTCTCTCCCCTTTTTCCATGTCAAAGTCAACTCGTTCTCTGTTCATCTGTCAGCTCTCAGCAGCCTCACCGGTAGCTTTATGTACAGTGATGATGTGCTTCATACTTTGGTAGGTTTTGTGCTCTGTGGTTGATAAACTACAAGGAGGGAGGAAGTGAGAGACAATGACCTATGACTTGAAGCCAGACGCCCCCCCCCTTTTTTTTCTCACAAGTTAGATACAATTTTCTGCTGAAGGTCGTCCAGATAGATATTCTTCTAGTATTATTAAGATATTGTAACTGTTTTGTGTGTGTGTCCTTGATCACTGATTTATGAAATTTGAAGCTTTCAGCAACCTGGTGCATTCACAGTAAAATATACTGTACAGACACGATAGAAGCAGTATTTATGGAAGCTACTAATTACCTCCGCCACTCATGATTAGCATGATTAGACATTCCTGGATATGGTTTTTGGTCTCACAGGCTCAAAATGTTATCACCCTATTGACCAATCAGAATCATTAAATAGGCTGTGGGTATACACTACTAAAAATAGTACTGTGGAGGAGTGATTTTGCATATGGCTAATATAAAGACATCCTATTCTATAACATGTGTTGATTTGTTTATAATCCTTAAACAGAAGTCTTTGAACTCAAGTGATTATGTCTCACTAAAAAAGAAAAAAACGATGAAGGCTTGTAAGTGCAGCCATGTCAAGCTTCTTTGTTTTGACAATCTTTATTCAATACACATATAAACAGATCTATATAAACAGGATCTCAAAGTTGACGGTATCTCGCGGTCGTCACTGACGGTAGGAGCTGACAGGAGCCTTTATCAGTGGGTGACTGAGTTTACAGCTCAGATGTGATTCACATGATCCTTGTTACCATCCAGTAAAAGCAGCCAAACAAGACACAAGTTGATGCTGACCTATCAAACCTCTGCCGCGCTTGTATAGCATAGTCATGCATTTTATATGAATTTAACAGCCTGGTCAAGCAGCAAAATACCAACTGAATCTTTGCTGAGCATCTGTCTGATAGTAAAACTATTAGAAGCAACAACACTGACAGCCATTAAGAATAGAATAGAATAGAATAGAATAGAATAGAATAGAATAGAATAGAATAGAATAGAAAATAATGTATTTATTCCAAGCTGGGAAATTTCACTGTTCATTGTCACATCCGAAGAATCTCTGACTCACTAGCAATGTGATGAAAAAAGCATCTAATAAATACAAATCTTCTGATCAATATTTAGACGACTTCATTCCATCATTAAGACATTTGTTCAGGTGTTTTGCAGGCTTGATTGATTGATGTGGAGGAATTGATGAGTATTTCACCAGCGAACATGTGCACAGTGTGCTGATCAGTTGTGATAAATGATTTCTGCAGATAGATTTTTGCAGTCAGGTTTGCTGCTCATCAGCTCACTGTAATTATGGCTCCTATTTTTTCCTTTTTTTTAGTTCATTGTACCAACAGACCCCCAAGGGATTCTGCTATCCATTGTATTCCATTGCATATTTATTTTTTATAACATATGTGTACTATGGTGTCTGAAATAGACTCCTTTAGCTTTACAATCGTGCCAATCATGTCTTTTGGTATGTCTTAACTTTGGCCAATTTTTGATATATACACACTTAATGGCTCCATTTTAGACACATATTAGACACCCCAGTGCTTCTAAATGCTGTCATATTGCCTTGTGTTTCACACATGCCTGATTCAGTTCCTTCATAGTGTAATTGGGCTAGAATACACACAGAATGCACCCTGTATTAACATTAAAGTCACAGGCCTTTTTAAACTCATAAAATCTCTGCTGTAAAAAAGTTATTCAAATCTTTTCTCTTCCACCTCACACTTAAAAAAGTGATCAAGAAGCACTGCAGGGAGCAGGGAGCAGCTTAGCTTCAGTATAAATACTGTATGGATGCTGGTAACATGTACTGTCACTTGTTCCAAACTACAGAGAATTATGGTTGTGTAATATCAGCGACCCACCAAGTTTATATCAAAGTCACTTTTTATTCTTTGTCGTGACTCCAGATTTTTACAGGAAAAGATGAAACAGGCTTCAGCAGAGGGGGAAACCCACAACCGTGACAGCTGCAGTATAAACCTTAATGTGACTGCACCATATTAAGAACTGAGGTCTCATTCTTATTGATTGAATTAAATTTAAACACACATAATAACCAAAAACGACCAAAAACAAAACAAAGTCAACTTTTCCTAATGATCAAGCAGATCTTTGTCTCTCTGTCCTGCTCTTTCTGTGCCCTGCTTTCTCTGCAGATCAAAGTAGTTGCTGTAGTCATTCCGGTGCTGTTTAATGAACATATTTCCAGTCCACCCACATGCTTATTCAGAGCCGCCCACATCAAAGAACTGAGGAGGAACCTTGAATGTTGCTGTGATGAAGACTAGGCCTACTGCTCCGTTATTCCAACTTCGCCTCGGGCATGAGTTGCAGAGCCTTGGAGTTTCTTCGGCTGAAAGCCCCTCCATCCTGACAGAGGATAGGGCCTCAGCTGCAGAGATTTTCAGAGGCTCAGCAAGTAGAGAGTAAAAATCTGAGGTCAAGTGTTAAACACAGTAGTTGTGTCTGCTGTTTTATGGCAGTGTGTCAGAAGCTTTACATTAATCAGGTTGCTATTGGAAACTTTGAGAAGCAAGGACACATTTTATTGTGCGTTCCTGTAAAGCTAATGTCAGTTATATAAAAAAAAAATGTTTTCATCCATATCATTTTCATATTTGTATTCCCGGCTAAAGATTTGAATTTGAGAAACAGCAGAGCACCTTTTATTTGTTTGAATTAATAGAGGCAGAGCTGCAAAGTTAGCATGGAAAGTGAAGGACAACATTTTTTACTGAAGTAAACAAGTGTAATAGACTTAATAAACTATGCATTTACAAACCTCAAGAAAAGGTGTAAAAGTACTTAAAATAGCTTTATACAAAGGCAGAATTTTTTAACAGTTTTCTGAAATTGTTTCAGTTTAGAAATTAATTGAAAAATGCAATTTACAAAAACAAAAATCAGCATTTTAATGATTTAAAACATCTCTCTCACAAAAAAATATTATTATATTATATATATAAAATAATATATATAATATATTCTTTTAGCTTTAGAGGCCATAAAATAATGTATTCTTTTGCATATTGAACACATAATGTGCCGGTTTCCGTGTTAATTTTTAAGTGTGCTACTGACATGACAGCTGTCAAAGTTGTCATCATCGGAGCTCAGGATTTTAGGTGAGGAGGAGGAGGAGGTGGTGGGAAACTCACACGTTCCTGAGGAATCTGTCATGCTTAGCACCCATTTCAGAAATAGCAGTAATCTACCGTCTGACTAAAGTGCCAGAGGGGCAGATGGCATTTTTCATGAATCACCTTTTCCAACATGTTAGTGACCAGATGGTTCAGTGGCACAGAACAACATAAATGGGGAAATGGATCTATTGTAAGCCTTATAAATAATGAAGTATTACATTTTAATATGTTTATTATGTGGCCATATGGTGTAGATCTTCTTGGGATTTAGCTAAACAACAGGTAAGCAAAAAAACAGAGAAGGATCAGAGACACCCTGGCTGAGATTTACACATTCACATAAATACCAGCTGAGACATCTTGTGTCTACAAGCACATATGGACCACACTTCACTGAGCTCACAAAGAAATCAATGATTTTTCACAATACATGGATTTAAATGGGAATTTTTCAAGCGGATTGGATGTGGTTCTTCCCAGTGATTGAACACAACGGTCAGATATAACATAAAAATTCAAAAATAACAGACCACAGCCTGCCGTGATCAGACATCAGAATCAGGTACCCGGCACAGCCGTGTAGCTCCCTTATTCCATCCCCTGCTTTCCTTTCTTCCACAAACCTTAATATAGCCAAGGATGGCTCTGTCTGAGACTCCATTAGCTCTCATCCTCTGTTCTGCTGGCAGTTACTTTCCCCCCACGAGTGGTTCTTGAAATGCCTCAGCACCAAGCATATGTGTAGCGGACAAGCCAGAATGCTCTTTTCTGCAGAGAGGTGCTGGCGGTGTTACAGATATTTTGGTTACTCCCTTGAGTTGTAGTTGGAACACTAAGATAGCAATGACCTTTTGTACCAAAAGAATGTGTTCGGGACCAGCATTTACACTCTACCGACAAAAGAACACGACTCCACGCCACCCATTGAATGACAATATCAACAGTGCCCTCTTGTCCATTTTTGCTCATGCAAAGCTATATGAGAAAATCCACAGCTTTTTGTAGCCATGCTGCTCATAGATCACAGATGGGAGGCAGGAGCTTTATGAATGGTGTGTGGGAAGCTGTTTTAGCTGATTTTAAAATATTCATAAGTTAACCAGTTTACAGTTGTTAGAAATAAAACCTCCAAAATGCCAACAGTAATCACTCAAGTGCTTTCATTCTTGCAAGATGGAGCAGTTACATTCACAGACAGAAGTCTCTGAAGGAATGTTCAAGGTCTTCTCTAAACAGCTTGCCTCTTATGCCCTTTGTTATCCGACACACAGACAAGTCACAGCAAAGTCATTCATTTAATGCGAGCTATAAGCATAATCACACCTTTAAAGGGTTAAGCTAAGGCCATGTGTTACACATTACATAAACATACTAAGCATATACATGAGAGGTTTCCAAGAATGCTCACTTTCTACACAACTTAACTTAACAACAGTTTAGTGCAAGATTTGACCTTTTGTATCATGTTTACAATAAAAAAGTAAAATTTGCTTTCAGATATGGAGGTTTAAAGTCGATTGATTTTGGATATTTTTATGCAAAATAAATTGCTCTGGATATATTGGAGATCTTTTTTGTGGCTACAGTCTAAGATACAGTGTGGTTGGGTTTTAGTGGAGGAATTAAATCTTACTGTGTCAATGCTTTTGAAATTCTGGCTGCAGCCCTGAATATGTATATGTAATTTTGTCTAGTTTATGAACAGAATACCTGAAGCAGGCCAAGATCTTACATCAAGTGTGTGGTTACATTTTTGAAAATGTGCAGGGGAGCTTCTGTAGGCTGTCAGGGCATGTCCCAGTGAAATACTGTACGTGGTACAGGGAATCCACAGTGCAAGTCTGAAATGTGCTGTCATGGATCATGTCATCATCACATCCGCAGTCAGTGTGGCTTTATATGGCTGCATTTCAACACGGCACAGGTTTGCAGCTACTCAGTGGAAAGGTGGGTCGCATGTCTCTGCTGTAGGCAAACAATTCTTCCCCTCCAGGGATGCCAAGGGTTTAGAAAAAGAGGTGAAGGTGGCCAGTGATAGGTGGCATCAGGGTAGAACTCTCATTACCCAAGAGCCCTCAGGTGAGTTCAGTTGCTTTCTCCACTTCAAGGCACTGCAGCCTGGCAGTACAGAGCTGCTTTTAAATGGACGAACTCAGCTACCTGCAGTTTTTTTTTTTCATTTAATAAAGTTCTCCAATAAAGGTTTATTGTACTTGCAAAAGTAGTGCAGCAGAGGAATGATATATTTCCTATGCTTTCAGTGATGTATTAGTGCACATACTTTACACAAAGCATTACACTTGTCTCACCACTGAAAATGACTCACTCAGTGAAAGGCCTCTTTTAATTTGTGTAGGAGCTTCTTAATGTTTGCATTATTCCTCCCTCCTCGGATCTCAGAGGAGCAACTTCATCAAGCAGGTCTCTGCACACACGACATGCAAAGCAGCACTTTGTACCTGAACAACTATCTAATAATTTTTTTAAAACTTAAGACTTGACACATTTGTCCTTGTTAAAAACTGGGGCCTAGTATATTACACAGAGCAGCCATGTGTGTTATGCCAGGTTAATGTTCTTTGTTCCAGTGATTCAGAGTTTGAAAATGTATTATTTCCTACATGCATTTTTTTATTTATTTTTTTAATCAGCATTCACAGTCACAGATCACTGTATTTATAGTAATTTACTTTTAATAGGAAATAACTACAATAGGAAATGATAGGCACTGTTTAAACTGAAAAGACAATATGATGAAATGACAATAAAGATTCTATTCTTATTTCTTGGTAGAGAGCCTTGGTCTATTATCTTATATTTTATTCTATGCACCTGCAAATCAAGCCTTGTTTTTCTTTTGTTTTGTAATATATATTTTTATACCTACACTATTAGAAATAGTTAAAGCAAATAATTAATTGGGCTTGTTTCCATGACACACTGCAGGTATAGATATTTAAATGGCAGCAAAATGTAGCTGAATTCCTTATACTAATAACATAATCTGTAAAATATAAATGACAGTAAAATGTTTAAGTCTGGTGAATTTGGCCTCCAGACAAATTTGAACTGACTAACATCTGCATGGCCCAATGCACAGAGAAAAACTACTGAGAGGTCTTTGGACACATGACATCCCTGAGCAATGCGAGTCTCTGGGTTAGATATTAACAGCCAAGCTGATAACATCCATTTACACAGTCACCCTGACCTAAGTAATAACATCCACAAAAAGCCAAGCCCTCTGTACTCACCCCCCACACACACTTATCAGGCATGCATTAAAGTAGTTTCCAAGTGCTTTGCAATGATGGTGCAAATTGGAATTGTGAGGTCTCTCTCTCTCTCTGTGAGTCAGCAGTGCAGCATGCACTTTAGCCCAAGCCAGTCCTACTGAGTTGGCTGCCATACAATCCCTCCTAATATAATAGAAACCAATTAACTGAGTGGGTGGCTTTACCCAAATCTTGATTTAAAATGGAGCTTTATTAAAAAGAGTTACAATGTGGCAGCATGCTTAACCTGACTGGTGGCAGAGATATGATAAGGAATGTAATCCCTGAGGCGAGAGCTGATTAGCTTATCCAGTCAGAGTCACAGCTAGTGCAGAATGAAAATGGCTGCCATCTTGGGGGAAAAATCTGTTATTTAAAGTCTTGACAAAAAAAGGGGACAGAGGGAGACACAGGCAGTGCTGAACGGAATGATAATTCATTTTTAATTCATTATTGCACTGAGTTCATTACCTTTACCTGACTGCTCTTCTAAGAACGCAGCAGAAAATAAATGCACTGCTTCTTTCAATCTCTTCTTATTTCCTGTTTCAGTTTATGAACAGTTTAGTTCAACCACGACCTATCCAGCAGCAGCACTGAGCTCAACTGGGACTGCTTGCTGAGTTTAACCCTCATGCTCCCTGATTGGATGGGATGTTAATGACATTTTAATGAGGTATCAATACACTGAGGGCCACTGGTCAAAGGGTCACAACACCAAGACCTCAGAACATCTTTCCGTCCCCTTTTCTTTTTCTTTATGCGACTTTGAAGAAGTGAAGTGATATTTAATGTATAATGATCCATAATGCATATGTTTGTTGTTATAAAACGTGACCTTGCTGCACAAACAGTGTGGGCTCATAAGTTATCCTTGACAGAACGCCTCAATGTCAATCAAACAGTCAGTCTCTAAAATGTAATGTAAATGAAGCTGTGGAAGCAACCTCCAGCTGGCGTGTTTGACTTGGCTGGCCAGCCACTGTGTATTGTAGGTACAGCCATCTTTTAGTCCTCCAGGCTTCCTGTTTGCCTGCTCCTTGTCAGTGTTTATCTATGGATTACACCTTGTCTGCTTGTCTGCATGTCACACTCCAATTGCTGCCTCGTCTTCTTGCTGAACAAGCATCTCTCTTGGATGGGCACTGCAGTGCAAATGAGGGAACAGCATCTTTTTACACAAAGCTGGATTTATGGGAAAGGTGTTCTGGATTTAGAGCATGTTTTCCTTTTTTCATATAAATATGATTGTATTTCTAAAAATTGACAGTATTATGTTAAACCTTTCTTCAAACTGGAAATTGAAATGTGTTTGGTTAGAAAGTGCTGCTTTTGCTGCAGTGTATGGATTTGTGTAGTTGGGTTAGGGGGCTGCTTGTCATGTTGTTTGGAGTGGCTTGACTGATGTGTGTGGTTAGTTGTAATAATGCTTGTCCTGTCTTCTGTCCTTAACCTCTACCATTGAATAATAATCCTCTTTGGACATGATATATCGGTGCACAGATAATTCCACCGGCCGTCTGAGTCCACCATTCGAAAGCGCCAACATCTTGTGGTTGCCTCTTGCACTGGAAAAGGGAAAGCTGCATGAGATGTAGACAGCAGATTTCCAGCTGCTAGTAGATTTGTCATGTTTTTTTTTGTTTCCTTTTAAAGAATTTAATAATTTCTGCAATACTAGGCTGATTCTGTATGGTAGAAGCTAATTTGACCTGATAAGTCTAATAAGCAGAATGCAGCTGCATTATTTAGTGTGGCCAGGTTAATACTTTGTCTTGATCAAACTGAAAATATAAATGGTAATTTCCCATTGTTTGTCCAGATTTCCAAGATGATGATGATGATCATGATAAGAGCGAATATTTTTGAAAACAATAAAATATTTATATACCACCCCCTTATGTTGATACTCCCTCCAGCCGTATGGAGGCGGTGTAGTTTCCCTGGCCAGTGCAGCGTGGACCTTTTGTCTTTTCAGATGAAAAGTGAACGATTGAAACATCAAAGAAGAACAGCACCTCCATCTTCATAACGGTCTCCCATTTGTTAACTTAGTGTGTGTGTGTTAGTTTGTGTAAAGGAGGTATAGACCTGTAGGCTTCGACCAGCTGCTCTGCAACCCTTTACCCCATGTGTGTGAATCACGCATATTAGATAGCCGTGTGCTTGTTCACTAAGTGTTCACTTAGATGAATTAATTTGTTTAGACTGTTGCAGTGATTATTTTGGCTACATTTAAATGTTGAATTAATTCAGAGAGATTTAATGTTGTATTAAAACAAGTAGTTTATTTAACAGTTTGTGGACTAGTGGAGATATATTTAATTTGGTTATATTGTTGTAGTTTGTATTGGATTATCCATGTGCTGAGACACACGGGGATCCCTCAGCACATGGATAATCCTTTCAATTAAACTGGTCAAACCTTAACAACTAGTGTCTCGTCCGTACCACCCATCTAACCATGGCTGCCTGCTCACCGCTACTGCCTGCCTGAACCATGCAGTGTCAAGGTTGGCCAAAATACCAACCAATAAAATGGTAGGGTAAGCACGGAAATGTCAAAATTATGAGTTAAAATTATTTTAAACAGATAAAAGATGTTGAGCGATGCATATAGGGTTTTACAACCTTTGCTGTCTAACCTAGTAGCATGAGTTTGTCACATCAGACAATACTCGGGGCATGACTTCATCAGAACTTCCTATTTCATTCTACTACCAGAGACCTCATAACAACTTGCTCACATAGACCTGTGAGCGGTTGGGTTTGTGTGTTGTGTGTACACAGACCTCTACCGCATAGACCAGTAAGCAGCCATAAACCGATGAAGAGTCCTAAACACATCGAATTGACCTCATAAACCACATATGCCTGTATGTGTGTGTGTGACGTGCACTGAATGAGGAGTTCTGTACATATGTTTCTCGTGAAGTATGAAAAGTCCCGGCCGAAACAAACTTTGTTGTTGTTATGCCACCCCGAGAAGACAATAAATGTATCTGTTCTTGTTGAGTATGTAACAAGCCTTATCCTGATAAAAGAAGGACTGATTCTTAGTACTTTTACATATTTTTTATTTTTTTTTTATTTTAGATACCACTTTAGTAATCCCAGAGGAAAATTGTTTAAGGCTGCTGCCAAGCAGTGTCATACGATGACTAGCAAGGCGCGCCACACAGGCAGTGCGGGTAAAGTGTCTTGCCCAAGGACACACAACAATGACTTAGGGAGGCGTTGGGATCGAACAACCTTCTGGTTATTGGACAACCCTGCTATACCACTGAGCCACTGCTGCCCAGTATATTCAATTTATATATTCAGTTTGATTTTGACCAGTGTGACTGTATCTTTCAATACAAACAATTACAATGCAATTGCCTTGATGAAGGCAGCACTGATGAAATCATTTGTAGAATGATGGTATATTAAAGTAATTTAGCAGATAGCATATAAAGGAAAAGGCAATAGTATTCCAGTCTTCCATTGTTGGTTAAGTTCCTTCTGAACACACCGTGACAAGCGTCTATTAGACTCTAATTTTTGTTATTATAGAAATCACGCCACCTCAGAATGAATAAGGTCATGATGCTTTCATTTCCAAACTGTAGTTTCTGTTTATTCTCTTCATTTCATTTGAATTTGCTTCGGCTGTCAAACCAGTGCTACATAGATATCCTACCTGCAATGCATGACTGATCTATGGATAATAACGATCAACTATCCAGTATGCTTTAGTCTATTTTGTTCTTTGTATTCTTTTCTTAAATATAGTGGTAGTTCTGTGCAGAGATTGATTTGTTGTTTTTAATTTTCTTAAAAAAAGTGCAACACGTATTCAAAAGTCACACTGTGTCAAATAATAGTTCCCATTTTTAGCCTGGCAGAGGCTGTATGTTGTAGACACCTTGATGCACAGGGGGCTAATTGCAGGGAAACATGGTGGAACGTTGTGTGCCACCACCTGCTGCGATGTAAGCCTACAGAAGTATCAGAGACCACGGCACTGGAGATAGATGAGAGAGAACCAGGTCACTGCTTTATTTTTCAACCTGCAAAATTCTCCTCCTAGACCGCCCTATGTTTGAACCGCCTGCTCTTCTGTCACAGGACACCATCATATGGAATATAAAAACTCAATCTGACAACAGGAAAGGAAAACAGCACGTCACACTGATGCAGTAGATTAATTTAATTATAGTCTGAGTGTGATTACCAGACAAGCAAAGCCAAATAAAGCGAAGCTATTGATAATGATGATGCCACATGCAAGTGCAATAAAATATCCTCACATTTGTTTCACCCTCAAGCAAAACACTGGTTGTAACATGAGGTAAATTAGCAGTGGTGTGTTAGCCCAGGGGTTAGAGAGGCAGCGCTATGAATGCTGAAAGTATATGGCAGAGCCGGGTGAAAGACTGCATGAGGTTATATTATATTATGGCTGGAAAGCAAATTTCAAAATGTGTGTTATGTTAATTGTTTGTGTACAACTAACAGAACACGCAGTACATAGCGACAAAAATCATGATTCATTCGTTGACCAAATTTAATATGCATATAAAAAAATATTCCTGCTCCTGTGCTTCTGCTGCTCTGCTTGCAGCCCTCTGTAGACTTTGTGTTAAAGTTAGAACAATATGACAGAGCAGTCCCAGAGCAAGGTCCATCTATCAAAAACTCCTAGCTTCTTTAATGGATGGACTATGAGATAATGGGCCCCTGGGCATACAATATATGCATTATTGCTCACATTGGTACAAACTTGCAGACTCACAGCTTTATTAGGCCTTTTGGCAGGTATCAGCAGAGCCTGTGTTGCATCTATGTTGCGTAACCATCAAATGTGTTAAGACTTTTACCTTGTTTTAAAGTACATTGTGGCTTAGGTTTGCCTTTTTTAACATGGCAGTTCAAAATATATTAATATGATAGAAGTAATCAACCAGCTGCAAGCACAGACAACAAGACAACAAGATCAGTAATGGCTGTAACTGGTTGTCCAAATTAACCTTTGGTAGTCAAGGCGGATGTTTGTGTTATCTCCCAGAAAAGGTCATAGTGAATCAGGAAACACAACACTGTGACTGATGATTCAAGCAGCAGCCTCTCAGGCTGAGATATAAAGCTAGTTTCGAAGTGCCAATATCTGCAGTTCATAACGTTGATGGTGTAAAACAGCACCTTTTCTCCTGGCTTTCATTTTCAGTCCCCATAGCTGTCGGTTATTTCAATTGGCTTAAAATTTGAACCACAACTTCCCTTAAGTCAGATCTTAATGAAAAAGACAGAAATAAATAAAGAATACTAGTACTACATACATGGTGTATTTTCAGAAACCCATCCACTGCTTCAACATGGGTGATGGAAAAGAGACCGCTCTTACGTGACAGCAGTCATTTTTTATGAGCATGTGTGATATTGGTAAAACTGATTGGCGTCCCACTTTGGAAAAAGCCTTAAAATTACTGAGCTGCCCACAAGTGCAGGTTTTACCTGTCGCTCTGTGAGTGTTGAAGTGTAGCGAAGGTGACAGAAACCACATTCTTACCTCTACACCTGTCTCACTAACGACCCTGAAGTCACTATCTCATACTGTCTTTTTTGTTGCCGTGTTGTTCTTCCCGCCTTTGGTTTCCAGGAGTGTGCGCCCTTAATCATTGTAGAAGTGCCATTTTTCACTTGACGTTTGCTGAATTGCTATTCCCCTTTTGGCTCGATTCCCAAGGGGAAAAACAAAATTTTATTCACTTTTCACAAGAAATGGCCATAGATACTTTTGTTGTTTGAAAGTATTCTAGAGAAAGGATGTAAGGGAATATTTCTGCAATGACAATATACAATGATATACAAGTAGACACACCCATAACACTCTCACACAGCCAATTTTCTTGGCTCCTGAAAGAGAAAGAAGCCTGCTCTGAGTCTTTGGCCTCTTATAATGCTCCCTCTCATTGCTCCACAGTGCTGTTTGTCCTCTCAGCTGCCTCCTTGCCAGCCAGAGCTCCCTCTTCCACTCCCCTGCTTCTTCTGCTATTCTGGCCAAGCTAAGCCACAACTGTCCCACATGCCATGTCTGCTGGATGTGTGAACAAAGCTCGAAGGGAGCGAGGCGAAAACGGACCTCTTAAGTGAGTCAGACCCAGTCAGGCGGGACGGCTGGAAATGTCTTCCCCTTTGATTCCCCGGGGAACAGAGACGGAAAACAAATGGAGTCTGACTCCCTTATTTTCTCAAGGTCCTGGAAGTGACCTGCCGCTGCTGTGGAACATGGGCTGGAGTGTTGATGTTCTCTGCCTGGCCGCCGAGCTGTCCGGTGGTCTGTCAGCCCAAAACAATGGAAAGGGCCCCCACCGCCCCCCTCTCTCCCTCCCTCACTCCCTCCTGTCCCAGTCACCGACCACAGCACTGCCTGCTCAGTGGCAATGCTGACAACTCAGTCGGCCTGCTCTCTTAGAGATGACCCGGTGAGTAATTAGTCAATAGAAGTCGGCCGGAATCGACTTTGCGGGTGGTGATGACTCACTGTTTGATCGCCCTTGCTCGCCATGCCATGGACACACATGCCTGCTCAAAGAAAAATGTGAGATCTCGGGATAAAACGGATACACAGCATGGTAAAAATAGCCAGTGAATAATTACTGCATCAATAACAGCACATATGCACTCACATTTATCTAATCATTCCGCAGTGGGAATGTGTACATAATAAGAATTTTATCTGTCGGCAGAGTGACTGCCAAGCAGGCTTGGCCCATTTGGCTGCGAACAAACAGAGGAGTTTGGCTACCAGTTATCGCACTGCTGCATCTCAGCAACTGGATGGCTGATTCTGGCAGATGAATACAGGATATCCATCTGAACACGTCAGAGCATGAAGTCTAAATTCAGCATTGTGTTAATGATCCTGATCCTAAGTGAGACAAAGGAAGTGGGAGGGGCAGAGACGCAGGCAGAGTTCAAACATATTTTGTTTATACATGTGAAAAAATGCACTTCATTAAACGTTCATATATGCATCTTTATAGTGATGTGCCATGTAAACTGTGTAGAAAACGATGTCGGTGTTGTGACTAACACACTAATACACTGAGGCTTGAAGCAAAATACTGTATTGTTTCATCAAACCAGTGTGATTGACAGGCAGGAGCCACCATGTTTTGTTCAATGACAGAATCAGGTATAATTGGCAAAAACTGATTGAGCACAGAATGGCGCACACAATAGGAAAAGGGAGGAAACTCAAAGAAATGTTTAGATTTAAGTTGGAACTAACTTTCCAACTTACCTGCTAATTATTGTTTACAACAAGTCTACAAGTCTTAGGGAACTGTAATGCTTCAGGAAGGGGTTTTAATGAATGTATCTATGACTAAAATTCTAAGTGACAGGTGTGCAGGATTTAACATCACACTGTTGAAGGAACAGTTTGGAACTTTGTTAGATGATATGATCAATATCACTCCCATCTTTGTTGCGTTACATTTCCAGTCAGCTCAGGATAAAGTTTGGAAACACATGGTTGGATTGAGATTGTCCTGCTGAGGGAGAAATTCATCTGATGAGATGATGCACACTTAACACCTGATTGTTAGGAATAAACCCAACTTGTGATTTTGGTAAACCGTATAGCAAGCTAAATTCTTATAGTCTTCAATCGCATGGTTTCCTGTAGACTTGTACAGTAGTTCCATGTGGTGGAGCTCACACACCCCTTTAAAAGGTTCAGCTTTTACACCTCTACACCATATTTTCATGTTATTTTAACTACAAAACACACTGAGAAAATCATCTGTATGATGTAAGTTGATAGTGAGGATTGTTGGTAGTTGGACACGAGGTCGGCGACACTAATGCATCAAACAGGCAGGATTAATATTTCTATTAAAAAAAGGAAGGGTTTCTCAATGATGTATAACAATTAACATCATCAGTAATCTCTTTTTTATTTACAAATCAGTTCAACCATTTCATGTCTTGATTTGCCCATCATGTTATTTGTCAGTATAAGGACATTTGTGCTTCCAGTGTGACCTGCTCCATGAGTCATTAGGTGTCAAATACATTGCACCATTATTATCGTATCGCAGGAGACGCTAATGCACGGTGGAGCCATTTTGCTCTTACTTTTCCTGCATTTATTATCTCAGCTGGTTAGATATGAATCAACATCCTTACACACCACATCACTACACTATTTCAGGAAGCTTTCCACTCCAATCCAATCACACGGCCAGTGGGCTAATTGCGAGCCATGTAAAAATCACTTGTTAATTTTTTATTTCTTTGCCTGCTGCAGTAACCTCCAGTAAGAACAATCCTGCAGACAAGGGAAGTGGACATGGAGATTTCTAACTGCAGTGTCAGTAATATTCAAAGCCGTGTCAGTCAAGTGCAAAGAGCATTTGTCAGGTGTAAGGAATGTTGGCGTCTGTGGTTATTGACCCAGTATTTTAATTCAGTCCCCGTGGCACAATGGGAGGCTAAAGAACTGAATTCTAAATCCATTTTTAAGCCTGTTTCATATAGGTCTGTTGTGGTCGCCTTTCGTTAACATAGATATGATAATCCACTGATAGACAAACCACCATTGAAATCTAACTTGAACACCTTGAATCATTCACTCATATAATATATATATATATATATATATATATATATATATATATATATATATATATATATATATATGTATTCTAAGTATTAACTGTTCAAAAGCTGTTGAAAATATCTTTAGTGCCTTTAAGGAAACAGGCCTGGCAAGGACATTGTTGCTGTCACCAGCCTTTAACAGAGTGAATGAAGCTGCAGTGTCAGGGCTCTGCTAATTTGAAACATCTAAAAACCTTTGTGCCTTGTTCAAATCTATCAACGCCTGTGATGTAATTACATTTTAAATAGGCTGGGGTGATAAATTGAATCTCTATACTGTTCTGCCCCTTTCCAAACTTGATTAATCTATTTTTAATCAGTTGGTGGCAGAGAGGTGCCTTGATGTTTCATTTAACCAAGGCTGACGGCTCAGACAGTCATGCCTGTCAGATAAGTCCTGTTCAATGTAGAGACCATAGGAGGAAAAGGCTGAAAATTTTCTAATATTCTAAACTTTATAAACACCCATTTTGCCTCTGTAAACACGTGTGTCTTACGAGCGGTGGTGTGTTGTAGTTTGCCTCTGCGGGACGCTGTGGCACCTGAAAGAATGACTTCTAAAAAAGCAGCCTTCTCTGGTCACTTACTGTACTGTAGGTGGGTGAGATAACAGTCCAGCTAAGAAGAATTGCTTCTAATTATAGATGACAGACTCATTCCCCCAGTGTCTTCCTCCTCCCAGTGGCCATGCTGGGAAAAGAGGCACTCTTTACAAAAGGACCCTTTGCCCCCTCATGTTGAAAAAGGAGCTAAATGCAGTACACCACTCAGTGATTATAGTCAGTGCTGAAATGGAAGCAAGCAGCAGGCAAAAGGCTGTGGCTTACAATGGTAAAACACAAGTACAATTACACTATTAAATGCATTATAAGCATAAATTGGGTCTTGAATATTTCTAAATACTGCTTCTAAAATAGCATAATTAATGAAAACAGTGGAAATAAGCAATACTTTACCTGGTGTTATACAGTATTAACCATCATTAACAGCTGAACCTGTGTGTTTATTGAATGGCACCAGTATGAGAAGTATTGTTTGATCTAAAATTAGCTCCATACAGTACAGATATATAGTCAGTAGTGTACAGATACATGCAGATAGCGCTCTATGTTGATGTCTTAACCAGGTGGGTTTAATGCCTTACTTCGACTCCTAGTAAGTTGATATATAAACATACATAAAGCATGATAATTTATGACAATTCAATGACAAGTAGGAGCATGACTTCCAGCCTGCTCCACACTCAGTTGGGTTATAGCCACCAGCCTTTCCTCCACCCTCTGTCCTGTGGTCAGATGACCTTTGTCCAAACACCCAGATGTGCCATTCTGGCCATCTGGCATATAGATCACCGTCAACAGAATGTGTCGTTTGATGAGACAGATCGGTTCCTGTACTAAAGTATCAAATTAACCATTGATAGTTCAAGTTTCATTACACTTAGGTGATATGAACAAGGCTGTACTGTCATACATATCAAAAAGGCATAAGGATAGGTCTTGTACACAAAAAAAGCTGTGTGTTCCACAATATTTGTCGCTTCATATCCTGGTGCTTAAATCTACCTTTTAAAGAAGGTTTTTTTGAATTAATTTCTTAGGCTGTTCACAGCTTTATCACCCATTATGTCCTTGATGAGCTTTTCACCCTAGAGTGTGTCATATTTTCCAGTAAAGAGTTACTTGCATATTTAATCTGAAGGTGTAGATCATAATGTCTATTATGGTTCAGGAAGATGTCATTAACTGGTTAAACTGGAATGGAGTGATTATATATGTGCACCTGCCTCTTCTGAAGAGAGGGCAGATAATTCATGTGTGACTGAATACAGCTGGTCCACGTGTGTTCAGTCTAATAGTTTTCAATGATACAGACCCACACACAGAGAAATCATAAAAATCCACTATTTCTGATAAGAAACATGAACTGCCATCATTCTGAGAGGATTACATCCTTCTCCTCCGGCATGGTGGAGCCAATGAGGGGTGTAAATCTCAGGTCAGGATGACAGTGTGTAATACACCTTGACTAATTGACTGTGGCATTTCTGAATGTCAGGAGCAGAATTGAAGAAAAACTATAGACTGTTGTAGAGGGTGTATGTTTAGCTTACGCTTGTAGCTTAGCCTGTGGCTCTGTGTGTGTGCATCCTCTGCAGAACTGGACAGTTTCATGGATGGATGAATGAAAAATAATATTCCTACCCTATTATCACAATGGCATGTTATGCATGAAGCCCTTTGGCATGGTTGGTCTTAACCTGACCTGAAAAAACACCTTCAGGTAGGCAGGTTTTGGTTGTTATGTTGGTCTATGATAACAATAGCTTGGGGCAATCTGATGTTGATAGTGGAAGATAGAGAGATTGTTTATCCAACAACCCACTGAGTACTTTTATAAAAGCGTAGGTGCTCTCTACACACCAATAATGCCTTCACAGATCACTTTTTGTAACAAACCATGTGATATTAAATTGGCAACTTTTCCCCTTAACTGCTGAATTGGAGGCTGCAAATTGAAAAACTTCAGCATCATCCTCCAGATGCAGCTGTCAGGATACAAGTAGACAATTGGTGATTTTAGTAGCATGCAGTGTCTGAAAATGACAAATCTGGTCATGGTAAACTAAAAGGATAACAAAAGTTGTTTTTGTTGTGAAAAAAATCAATTCATTGCCATTGTAAGGGCATTAAACTATGTGGTTAGGTGTAGATTGACAATTGTTTTCAAGGCAAACTTTACCCATCTGCAAGTTTTTCCATGCTTTTTGTGTCACCCTGACCAGCACATCTTTTACACACACTATAATCCATTGACAGGAAAAAAAAACTATGGATGAAATTTCCATGACGTCGTCCATTGGTTTTTGAAGCCCTGTTTTGAGTCTCGGTGGGGAAGACTCTGGGAGGTTCTGACCGTCACCATGTTGACAGCGTCACAGTCACAAGTACTGATAGAGGGGGAAGCAGGGATAGAGCTGAGGTGGGTGGGCAGTTGCAGAAGCAGGAAACTTGCTCTGTGAAACACCCCCCCAAACCAATTCACCACATGTACAGTTTACACTAGAATGGAACTTATTATTTGAGGCCAGATTTATGTATTTCTTTTTTTGTACCAGGCTGTAAATATGTTTATTTCTGCTGTTTAATTTGAACATGTGAGGCTGCAGCATGAACTGCAATTTTTAACACGCGTGTTCTTGAAGCTGTGTGTTCAGTAAAACATTAGTCACTAATCACGCTTTCATTCAGTGAACGAGGACAGAGGTCTGATGACCTGATTTGTCCTTCATTTCTTACCTTCAAGATGTAGTGCAGAATAAAAAAACATACATTTCTTTGAATTGAGTGAATATGTTTCATAATTCCGAGTGTATAGAGCACACAGCTTTATGGAGCACACACACCTGTGTCTGAGTATTCGTTCTTCATTTTTATTGCATTGTATATTTGTTTAAGGAATGGAGCTGAGGACAAAGCAACTGAAGAAATAGACACAGATCATTTCAAACGTGAGAGCTTTTTCAGAACCCTTTAAGACTGAGTGCCCCTTCCACTTGCGTAAATTGGAACTTGTTCTGATTGAATGTGAGCTCTTCCATTAGTCTTGACTCACACACAGGGAAATTGATCTCTTAATATCTGAAAGCAAATTATGATCCTGATAACGTAGTATCTACACTAACTATATATATATATGATGGAAATTTGATCTGATCAGATAGAAATTATTTATAGGTCAGCAAAATGTGGATTTTTATACTTCATGTTTGTCTAAGTGTTTTTGTGACCATGCCATTCTTTTGTGTGATTATTACGGAAGCCCCATGATGCAACCAATTACAATCAGTATTAAGCTGTTGACCACTGGGAGTAGCCAAGTCATCTTCTTCTCATAATGGCCACTGAGTGGCTCTTTACGAGCAGCTGGGGGTTAAATTGTAGTTACTAAAAAAAAAAACACTTCTTCTTTACCAACTTTGTTGAAAAAATATACAGTTTTGAGTCACTGACTTCTTTTTCTTTGTTTTTAATTAAACCAGCCATGCTTTCATCTGAATAAAGACACCTTGCTTATGGCATTGATCTGATGATCATGTTATCCTTTTCCAAAGACCATAAAACACCCTAACAAAGGTCTATAAATGCGTCTTCAGTGGATGCTCATTAGCATGGAGATTGAGAGGTTGCCCTGTGGGCTGATATGGTCTAGTGGCCCCCAAATTAAAGCCTGATCCTTTAAGAGGAACAATTTTACACACAATGGCCCTCTTTGGTGAGATTTAGATAGGAAGGTTGATACTTTTCTTATGTCTTTGCAGCCAAGACGTGGATAGCTTATAGGTTAGCACAATACATCACATAAAATCAGATTGTTTTCTCAAAATCTCAGCTGCAAAGTTATTCAGCCTTAGGTAGGTGGTCTGGTTGTTAGCATATTAGCCCATACTCTCAAAAATAAAATATAACAGGATCAGTAGTAACAATAACAGCAGTCATGAGCGTAGTACAGGTTTTAGACAGCAGGTAGGAACAAAGTTATGTAAAGGCTTCCTCCTGAGTCCTGTGCAGTATATAGTGTAGAAGGGAATGAACTATGAGTTGAGGAACATTGTAATTACCTGCAAGAAATAATGAGAACCAATTTACAGCATCACTGATTGTGCTTGGTTAGAAGAATACATAATAGGATGACAGAGAAAATGCAAATGAACAAGAACAGGAAAGCCAGGGATACACGTTGGTTGTTGTTTTTTTTAATGTTATACTTTTGACTTCTGGGGCTGAGATGGACTCATGAATTCTAATTGCATGACCTCTCTCTTTGACAATTTTACTCATCATTCTGTACTGATGACAAAGAACTGTCAGGAAAAAAATAACAAAGTAACAAAGTAAATCAACAACAACAAACCTGTAATTATAAGTTCCTGGAAGGCTTCAGTCCAGTTGTCAGCCAGCAGGGTTAGATGCCAGGCCAACTGAGATCTTGAGAAAAAAAAAACATTTTTGAGTCTGAAGTTTATTCGTCTAACAGACACACTGAGCCAACAGTTTCAGTGCCAGAGTTTTACAAAATCCACAGAACAGTCCTCCCCCAACGGACACAGCACTGAGTGTGTACCGCTGCACTGTTAAGCTGCGGAGGAGCTGAAGTTTTAATTGTTGCACTGGTGGTAGAGAAATACAGCTCGTGGAAATTGTTTTCCAGTCACTCTCATCAGGTGTTACAACTAACCAGAATATTTAAGTCTAGTTTTAAATCACCGCACACATAAAAAGAGTGTAAGAGACAGAAAGAAGACATACTGCTGTGGAGAGCAGAATTCATGTTTCCTCTTTAGTTCCAAACCCCACGCTGTGACAGAAGACCCTTTTGGGCTTTTTAAACCCACCACATGAATTCAGGGACCACTTATAGTCATACCTTCATTTCCTGTTTTGTAACAACCACATTTTTTTGTAATTTCAGGGTCCCTATTGAAAACTTTCAAGCACAAATCAATTTCTTCTTGTGGTACAGTTCCATAAAAAATATTCATCCATGCCTCCCTCTGTGTTCCCTTGTTTTTGTGGGAGCCTGTTACTAAACTGTGTCAGATCTTCAAACAAATTTTCTATAAAACTAAGACAGCCTGAGAAAACAGAAAATTAGATACACTGGAGCAAAAGCTTTATCCAATACTTCCTTTGTGTTGCTGCATAACTCTTCAGTTCTTTTAGACTTTTCTTCCAAGAAAGAATATTTACCTCGCTGTTATGTAACCATCACCTCATGCTCCCACTTCACTCTTAGATAGCATGTCCTTATTGTAGAGTTGAGTGTTGTGTTAGGTTTACACCTTCTACCTCATCAGTCCACACAACACTCTCCCAAAGGGATCGTGTGTTATCTGGGTGTGATGCGCCTCCTGGATGATCCATAAGTTTTGCCCTGGTTGTCATGAACACCAACATTTAGTGAGAGGAGAGCAGTCTGCAGTTTCTTGGATGTTTTTCTTGGATTTTTGGTAACTTCCTGGATTAGATGTATTTTTTTGTTGTTGTTGTTTTTGGCGCCCCTGGTAGTGTGACGGAGCGCCAGAAGGCCGGTTCATTGCTGTTCAAAGTCTTCTTTGTAGATACCAAATCTCCCTGGATTTGTGTTCTCCAAAAGTTTTGAATTGCCTTTTTTTACATCCAGTAGGATGTGAATATGATATCTTAGGAATACCATGATGGAATTTCTTTACGTTTTGTGTAAAATGTTTTCAGTTTTGTTGGTCAGTGGGTTAAGATCAGTCAGCAATGCCTTCAGGGAGTTTCTCTAAATCATGACATATGTAAATGTCTGCTTTCACTTACGGATGGGCTGAATCTGGGGGTCTGTGGTTAGTATGACCTCAGGCAATGCATTTTTGCATGGTCGAGGATGTCATCAGATTTGGTTCCCACGTTCATGAAGATTGAACACAGTGTTCTGAATTTACTACATAAAGGGTAAAGGTTCTTGACTTCTGCACCATTGCACTGTAACTTTTACTTGCATTTGTTTTATGTTGGATTTAGTTCAAAGCTCCGGCACAGTTGTGGTGATGATAATGATCTTTGTTCATTCTTCAGCATGCAGAGACACTCTCTCAGACAATGTAAGTTACAAGGACACACAGTGACCCTTGCAGACACACCGGTGCAGCAACCATAAAGTGGTCCTAACAAAGCAGTGCAACAGTGCCACAAAGTGTTTTTTTATATTCTTGGATTTGATATGGTCTGATATTATTTCATTATGCAAACTGAAGTTCAAACCTTCAACAAGAAATAAAGAGTAAAGTAAAGTGAGCGAAGGGATCAACAGAGTGCCAACACCACCTGCACAAACCGGTTTCCCGTCATTACTGCTGCAATCTACATATGTGTTCTCCAGCAGAACATGTGAGAACACATGATGTATTCAGATAAGTAAGTCAGTATAGGAAGGAAAGGACAATCTTCTGCTAAATCTTTAAGTTTGCTCCCTTCTCAGCTGTACAGAGATCTGAGGGCATACCGTCTTTTAAGTTGTGCAGTTTGGAGACATGGAGGAACACTTATTCAACTTAATTAGTCCTCACCAACCCCATGCTCTGCTTATGTAGCCCTTCATCTTCAGCGGGGCCTCTTTGAAGGTTGTACAGTTACACTGGCTGTTCTAGACTGATTCTAGCAGACCAGTACAGCCAGTAAAGGAGTCCAGTGTCACTACAAATGGACATTTTACTGTTGATGGCCAGTGTGGGATGGAAATTGATTCAGCTGGATGAAGTAAGATGAAGGTCTCAGGTTGGCTTTCCCAGAGAGAGGTGTACTGCTGTGTGACCGCCACAGGGATGGCAGCTGCACGTTTGAAACAGGAAGCAAAGATAGCTCAGGAGATTACCTGATAGAGTCGACTGAATTCTGAAGTCCAGTGATGGTTCAGAGAGAACAGAAGAGTGATGGCTGCACTCTTTTTCATTTATTTAGAGATGGAAAGGTGTCACGGGTTTAAGAAGGTATTTCATGTTTTTTTTTTTCAAACTTCATTAATGGAAATATTTCAAAGACAGGGACAAATAGAACTTCAGGATGGGATCAAGAGATCAGGAGGGATCTGATTTAGCAGTCACATTTTTATAGAGCTCTGGATGACACTTGAGAGACTATTGGCAAAGGGCTTTCAAGTCTGTTTAGTTTTTAAAAAATGAAACTTCATCTTGGATTAGGTCAGAGAGACGATGACAGGTGGTTGTCACTATAGGGCAGCACTCTTCTAGAAAAAAAAACACTTCAAATGTGTTAGACAAGATGAAATGTGACTATAAGAATTTGAAAACATTATCACAGTAAAGGCAGTACACTACAATAATGTAACATGTAATCACTCCATGACCTAAAGAGAAACACAAAAACCAACCTTGTTTTTTTCTTGTTTGTTTTGTTTTTGGCGTATGACTAAGAGCCAATAGGGAGGTATATGTGTGTACAAGGTGATGCAGCTAAAATCAGACTATAATACAGTGCAGTGGTTGGGCATTGCCAACAATCCAATATCCATAATTGTAACTGGTTATTGTTGAGTGTGGTTAGTTGATAGATAAACAAAACCAGCCTTATAAAACTCGATCTGCAGCTTTTAATGTAAGCTAGTCTCTTGCATCAGCATCACCCAAATTGCCATATCACAATGAAAACAATAGCTTACTCTTAAAAAAACACAACATTCCTAATCTCCCCCTCTCACTTGGTTTATGCCAAGATAATAAATACTATAAACACAGTAAGTGGTTTGGCACCTGCTCCTTAAATGCAAATACAAAGTGAGCAAAAAGGCAAATGTGCTGTTTGAAAATGTTCAAACATCAAGGAGCAAAAAAAAATACTAAATAATAAATAAATAAAAATTAAAATAATAATATTTTTTTTCATTTTTTGAGAGGTTGAGTTTTACATGAACTCCAGCAACAAATAGATACAAAATAAAAAAACTGGAAAAAGGAAACCAAATCCTTAAAAAGTGATTCATGAGAAACATCACTGAAAATTGAAGTTTAGAGTATAATATTCCCAAGAGCCACAACTTTTTATGGGTGTTATATTTTTTAGAGTTAAAACAGGGTGACACTGTTTAGGTTTAACATCTGTTTGTCCAATGAATAGTTTAATTTCACCGCAGAATGTTGTAGTGTATAACTTATTCTGTTTGACACTAAAGCTAAAAATGTTCTCATTGCTCACCTACACTCTGACAAGTACAAGCAGTTCAGCTGGAATAATTAATATTTGCATATTATTATATTAGTCAGTGAAACTTTCAATGACAGAGGGGGCGCCACTTTAGGAATTACCAACCAGGTAATTTAATTTATTTAATAGCAAAATAATAACTATATTTCAAAGCACTGCAATGTTTTCATATATTTTCAAAACCTTGGAATCCTTCCAGTTCTAATACAGTATAGCCTATAATAATAATAATAATAAAAATCACATCTCAACATGAATTCAAATTTGAGTTGCACTAAAGCTTTGCTTTGCTCTGTTTTAATCTTATAACACACTGCCGCTGCTGCCGGGAACAGCAGCAGTCTTTACGTGCAGTGTTGCTGTAATCACTCTTGATGGCATGCAGTTTCTGCAGGTGTCAGTATGACTGTAGCCGGTAGGAGGGACTTGACGCTCCAACTTCTCATTTTGTCTCTCTCCAGCCAGTCGTCCTGGTCCTTCTTGGGGAGAGACGACGACGGCATCAGCAGCACGACATTACGGGGAACAACCATGCGTCTAAAACGAGCTGAAGCTTCTAATTTTTCGCTTTCTTATCTTTGATTTGCGTTTTTTTGTTGCGTCTTTTCTTTCTTTTTCTCCCCCACCCCCCCACCCCCATTCTCCTTTTCACCCAATCTCTGACGCGCAAGGACACTACAGCATCCATCCACGGCAGAAACGCTCACATAGAGCATCCTCTGTACAGACGCACCAACCATCCTCCTCCTTCCTTCCTTCCTCCCACTCTCCTCCTCTCCTCTTCTCTTCGTTTTGTTCTAACCCAGAGGACATCGGGACCTCTTCTATCCTCCTCACTTTGCCCGGAGACATGGATCTATGGTTTCATTCGATCCGGATTTGCTGGTGGAGGGTTTTGTTTCTGATGAGTATTTTCCAGGACTATCTGAGCTCCATGCTGGACTGCCCGCCGACCTGCAGTTGCTCTCAAACAGAGATCTATTGCAATAAGTCCGACAACGGCAGGTTTTTCCCTTTACTCGCCGTGCAAGACACTGGGAACAATGGGACCAGCGTTGACATAGCGGAGTTATTCAAAAACATCAGCTCTATGTAAGTAGATGCGGATTGCGCCGTGCGTTTTTTTTTTTTTTGAGTCGTGAATTGATCTCAGCCCCTGTGTGCTGCTTTCTGTGCACTGATCTGACTTGTTGGTTGGTATTTCTGTCATTCTGGGACTTTTTATACTTCCATCAGTCTCATTAAGTGGCCTTCTATGATCATCTTAATAATTGCTTCTGTATGAATCGCCTGATGCGCTCTTTCTGTCACCACGCACGAAATCATGTGCAGCCTTTAAACAAACTACTTAATCTTGGTGTCTGGTTGTGAATGTCTTCCCCCCCTCCTCCTCCTCTTCCTCCTCTTCCTCCCCTTTCCTTCAGTGTGTCCCCATAAAGTTGCTCCTCCGCAGCGGCTCCGCAGGCCTATTCGTGGCCAAATGACAGAAGGATGCGGAGACGCTCACATCACCCATTCGCCTGATCCCGTCCTCGTGTTGAGCAACTGTTCCGACAGATTGTGCTAAATGAAACAGAAATAAATGGTGCAGTAAGGTCAACCAGTTACATTTCAGCCCGCATCCTCTGAGGAAAACGCGAAAGCCGACAAACTTTATCATGTCCAGATGATGCGGGGCGGATGGAGATGTGGAAACGTCACTTGTAGCTTTTTTTTTCCTCCTCTCCATCATTTGTGTAGATGGACATGTAGCAATATAGGTCTCAGAAGGGGCTCAAAACAGAGGAGCTATGATGACGGCAGACTATCCAACATACACCCCCACCAAACTCCCCCCATCCCTCTCAGCCGCACACCCACACACCCCCAGAAGTACATTTTCATTCTGCATCCTCTCTCTCTCTCTCTCTCTCTCTGCCTCTCTCTCTCTCTCTCTTGGCATCGATCCTTCCTGCCAACATCAAAGCTTTCTTTCTTGAAAAGTCAGGGGAGGAATAAAAAAGCCGAGCTCGGGCCTTAAAATAAGACCTCTGGTGTCGATGAGACTGATTTGCATATAAAGTAAACATCTCCCGTTAACGCACTGGAATTCCCCGAACGGCTTCCTCCGCGTCGTCTTACGCCACAAAGGACTTTTCCTGCCATCAGTCTTGGTATCCCGTTTACCCTTTATCCGTCTGAGGCAGACAACAACTTATTTTGTGACACGGTTCAGCGCTTCTCTGTGCCACTAGAGGGTAGCCTAGCACCCTGTATGTTATGGGAATCAAGCGCTCTCATTTACAACACAGGAGTCATTTACGTGACTGTTTTATCAGGGAGAATTTTTTTTAGTCAAATGGCGCACAGAATTGGCATCAGTTCGAAGCTCAGCAGCGTGAAAGGCAAAAGGATGGGAGGGTCAGAGGTCATGGCAAATGGTTAGTGATTAGTGTGACCCAAGTGTGACCCGAGGATAAAGATTTCCTCTTTGGGAAACCTGCCCCATTCGTATTCCACTCATTTATCTCCTCCTCCTCCTCTCATGCTCTGAGATCAACAACCTCTTGGGTTTTCTGTTAAAAAATGCCCAAATCCTGCTTATAATAAGCACAAAGTCATGCATTGATTGCCTTTTTTGCCTTTGAGAAAACCTAATGCTACTGACCCAGGACTAATTGTGCATTTCATGGCCCCTCGCCAGCAGGCTGCTTTTTTTTCTCCTCCTTTTTTTTTCTTTCCTTTTTGCTGCTCAGCATGGACAGCAACCTCCACCCAGCAGCACCAGCAGCTCAATGACAGAGGCTAGACGGACCAATGAGACATCACTGATTTATCTGTAAATTCAAATCACACACAGATGATTTATTATATACATCTTTTATATTACCACGTTGTTTAATAGATGTAATGAGGTGGTTTTAAAGGTTGCCCGATGGCACACAATTCTTAATACTCTCACAGCCTCTTCGGCTATATGAGAATGAATGAAGTTCATTGCTTGGTTCTTTTTTTATGATCTGGCTAGAATCACGTTTCTATAATATAATAGGCTACTGAGTATCCATAGTAATGAGCAGAGCAGTTAGAGGCTGAGGCAACACACGCACGAGTAATTGTTGATGCTCTGGCTTTGTACGGTGGAAGGTTTCTGCATTCTCCTAACAACAAGACTATTTCATTCATCAGAGAAACAAGGACAATTGACGGAGAGTGGTCCTGCAGGAACTATGAAAGGGAGGCAGCAGTATAGCGGTGGTGGTGATCGGCCAGCCAAAGAAAACTGCCAAGTCCAGATAATAGTTTTCCAGTTCTTTCACATTAGAAATTCATCTCAAGTAGGCATCGCTGCTTGAAGTGGCTAAGATAAGGCCTTGCTGTGATACTTGAAGAGAAAAAAATGGTTTTCTGAGAGCAGCTGAAGTATTTGACAGGTTTGTGTAAGTCCAGGTGTGCATTTGTTTTCAGCATTTCCAGCTCTGGATGTGACGTTTGACATTATTCGTTTTTATTTTTTTGTCTGCTAATAGCCTGACTCGTAAGGACAGGCTGACCAGGCTTTGTGGTCATTACTGTGCCATCAACTGCTAAATGTCTCCAATGTGTACTTAGAGAAAAAACCTCCCCATCCCCTGTGCTCTTAAGCTGATGCTTCCATTCAACAGTGTATTCATGCATTATTTTATCATTTGGAAGCGGAAATGTTATTCACCATTATAGTGCATGGTTTCTGTGTTGTCGGCTATATTAAAAAACAAAAATCTCCTGCAAATTTATTGTAACACATGCAAATTATGCATGAGTTTAATGTAGTACACTCACAAAAACATGTGCATTTGAAATAATTGTACATACATAGTGTATCCAGCATCAATGACTTCCATTCCATTCCATTGGTGTCGTCCAGTGCATACCATGTTTGTGTCTTTACCATGGCAGCCATGTTCTCTGACTGTTAACACAGCGAAACAGATGTCCTCCATTTGCCTTTAAAATGAGAAGTCTCTTTCAAAAGTCTTGTGGCTTTAGCTTCTTTAATGTGAACCTTTTTTTTCTCAGTCAAAGAGATTTATGTGGATTGTAAAATTGCCATCTGTTTATCTGCAAACAGAGTCTCACACTCTTAAATGGCGCACTGTTTATCTACTTTGCCAAATACGACTTGAAGTTTATCACCTAGTATCTTGATCACCCAGTCCAATGAAGTCTGCGTCTACTCATTCACCTTTTATTTATCTTGATTGATCTTGTACTTGAAGGTGCCCCATTCACTTTGAACACCTTCAATTGGAGCTAAAACAACATTTTCCCTCTGTCCTTTGCGCCATTACTGGCTGCTTATTCCACCAGCAATTACCTGAACACTGCATCTCTTCCAAAACTGAAAAAGGCAGAGCTTTAAACTATCGATCTTTGGACACTTTCAGTGCACGTCTGATATGAAACTATCTTGATGGTGCTGCCAAAGAAACCTGTTTCACACAGGAAATGTTTCCAAGGTCTGCCTAGGTGACGTGTGTGGGCTGCAAGTGTCCCCCTGGTTTAGACACTGAGTTTTACCGCATTATATAAATTCTGCATTTTCTCTACTTATAACTCACGCAGCCCACATACTGCATGTGTGTGGACGTGCAACTTCACATCCAGCTTTCTGCTGTACAAATCTTGCGTAAGCCTTCTGAATGGGAAGTGATAAGTGATTTTTTTATACAAAGTGTTGCCAGAAGTGGAGTATTTCCTGTCGAGCTGAGAGTTTAAGAGCACCAGTTGAACCTACAATGGAGAAGATCTTGTGCAAATATTGCCCATGTGAAGGGTACTTCAGCAATTTTAATACAGTATTTCAATAAAAGTTGGAGGACTTAAACAAAGAGTAGATGAAATCAAAATAGTGTAGGCCAGAGTCTCCTAAATCTTAGTGTCTGCTAGTAGTTAAAGCCTACATTTCCCAAGCTGCAACTCCGCGCTTAGTTTTTATTAGCCCTTTTGAAGGCTAATAAAGGCTGATTTAGAGGGTCTCACAGAGATGTGGTGAGTTAACTTTTTTCTCAGCATTTGTGCTTGAACATCGTACAGGAGGTTTCCTGCTTCAGCAGGATGAAAGCGCAGGATTTTGGTAGCATTATTAAAGGATGAGACCAATATAACTGGGAAAAAATGAGACATATCAAAAGTCTCAAAAGCAATTTTCTGGATACTTTTGGTTATAGTTGACTGGCAGACTTCTTGGTGCTGTAAAAAAATATTTTATTTTTATCTTTTTATGATAAAAAAATAAAACAGATGACCTCCAGACTCTTTCATGCAGGTTCAACCATCCCTGTCAAAAATAATGCCCTTTAATATGTCAGATGGATGCAGAGAGAGCCGTTCCCCCTCACACACTTCATTCTCACTGAGACACTCTTACGTTTCCTCCTCAGTGCTAATACATTTATTTATTCCCCTGCTGCCTCCGTCCTCTTCTTTATCCATTTCTTTATCTTCTCTGCTGTGTTTTGAAGTTTTGATGTGTGTGATCTCTTTGTCATCTTGATTTATTTTTTCTTCACCATCTTGATATTTTGCTTTGTGGTTTCCATATTATTGATTTTCTAATTTTCCTCTTCTTCTTCTTCTTCTTGGCTGAAGACTGCCAGGGCTTTCTTTGTGTGATCTACAATTTTGGATGTGTTAGTATCCTTTGAAGGCACGAATAAAGTGCACAAAACCTCACTGACCATTTGATCACTGCAGCTTAAAACTTTTTTCACCTGTCTGACATCACCCGTGGAAACCTACTTCATATAATGCATGCTCATAGAAATCAAGAATCACACTCCCAGGTTGCAGGTTTGTTCTCATTTGAGTGGAGTTTTTTTGAAAGTGGTTGATTTATTGACTGTTGAACAAGGCTAGATTGTCAGTGTTGTCCAAAAAAAGAAAAGAAAGAAAGCCAAGTGCAAAGCTGCCCAAAGTCAAGCTGGTAAAAGCATTAAATCGGATTTATGAATTTTTTTCTTGTCTGCACCATAAAGAGTGCTGAGATCCAGCTGTACCTTTTTTACAAATAATGGCTGGTAATAAGTGGTAGCATATTTGATTTAATAGGTTGCAATCTGCCCACTCAGCTTTTAAAATAACTCCAATATTTTTAAAACCAGCCACTGCAGTGGCTGCAGCACTCAGAGAAAGTACAGTAGCTGCAAGATAGATGCAACAAGGAAGACATTTTGTGTGTCTATCCTTGTACATTTGAAAGAGAGCTATTCAGATTCATTCATTAATTATAAGCCTGTCTTGAAATGTTGTGTCTTCGAAATGTAGCTGTTTGCTTCTGGGGTTCAAGTGATCTTGACAGCCTTCAAAAACCTTCTCGCATCCGCTGTCCCGTTCTGTGTCAGCCTCATCGCTGATAATCTTGTTTAACCACCCAGGACCGAGCTGCTAACTTACATCCTGCCAGTTGGTCCTTACCGTACAGACCCCCTGCTGCCTCCGTATAGCGAGTCTCACCTCAGGCAGTGCACGACGGGCTGCACTGTTATAAGCATATCATCAAGTTTGCATGAGCTTGTCTTTGTGGAAAGTAGGTCACGGCTGCCATCTGAGAATTAGGAGGAGAGAGCAGTGCTTTTTCGTTCAGATCCTCTGCATGCAGAGATGCTGTGAGAAGTCCCGGCCATGTGACTGACCCAGCTTCTCCCACGCCCCCACCACCTCAACTCCCGCATCTGCAGGCAGCCCTCGCGCCTTAAAAGATGCATACTAATGAAGCACCCCCCCCCTTTAACAATCAAACGATGCATTGAGGATTGAGGGGTGAAAAATACTGAAGGCTCTGCTGTTTCAACCAGGATTAGAAAAACCCTTTAAAGCCTTGCTGCAGTGCTCCTGGGGCATTCTGTTGATATTTAGCTGAGCTTCTGCTTTCATACAGCAGATTATGAGTCGGTGTCACCACTCTGCAACAGTTTATCATGTCAAATATAGGAGATTGAAAGAAGCCAAAGAAATCATGTATCTACAGTACCTATTTAAACTGCAATTTGTTCCATGGTGCCATGAAAAACACAAAATAAACCTAGCTGAAATGTCTCCCTGTGAATTGTTAATCGATTTACATCTATTTACATGCATTGCTTTTTGCTGTAATTTTTCATTCCCACCATTCTGTGCGATTGCTCACTTGTAAGGAACACTTATCAAGTACCTGCTGCACTTAGATATCGACTTGAGAACAGAGGACAAGTCACTTTTATGTCTAATCAGGTAACACAAGCTTTACTGAAGCTTTATTACAGTTAATCATGTTTAAACGTGGTATCTGCAGGCTTAGTGAAGCCACGCTGAAAGCAGGATTACCTAATTCCTTCTTCTGCATGATATTGATGGGTGATTCATAGTGTGAGGCATTTGTGCGATGGTGGTGGCTCTCTCTCTCTCTCCCTCGTCTCTCCTCTCTCTGCGCGTCCATCTGTCTCAAACACACACCATTAATTTCCTCAGAGATAACCTCCTCTCAGGTGAGGATGTATGTCTGACCTGCACGGTGTCCATCACCGTATGTGTCGACTCCCACTGGACACCACCAAAGTAAAAACGCCCCACCTCCCTGCTTTCTCGCAGCTCCTAATGAGGCTCCTGCTTATTATTCATGTGGGATGTTTAGTGTTTCAAAAAAACATCAATCATCATGTATTATCAAGTAGGATGAGTCACCCCACTGTCCTCCATGTCAGCGTTGACTGGCAGAGCTGTGTGAATAATGCAGCTGTCTCGGTTCTCACTGAGCTTCAGCCATGTTGTCCTACACGTCGCGCATGTTGATGGATGCTATTCAGCACCATTCTGTGGAAAAAAAAAAAGAGAAGTTCTACTCCAGCAATGAATTGTTCAGTCATATGCATCCTGTGTTGTTTCTAATTGCCTGCTTTAACATGACCTCAGATAGCCTCTGTTCAGTGTCACATGGATGCTGGAGCTCACCCCAGCAAAGGTTTTTGTTATAAAATTTATTGTTAAGACAAGCTGTGATCTGGGGGGAAAAATAGTTCTTTCAAAATGTGACAAATCTGTTTTATTTATCCTGATAAAGCAAAGCAATACATTACTTAGATAAGAGCACTGTGAGCCACCATCCTGCCCGCATCCGTCCATCAGTTTTCCATCTGTACAAACGAGTAAGATCTGTTGGAGGCGATATGCATGCTGATGTTTGTGTGGTAAACACTCATGATGAATTAATGGCTGCAATTTAGACTGTTTGGTGATGCTTTGACCACCAGCATCACCACCGAAGAGGACAGAATGAAAAAAAAAGCACCACAGCACAAATGTACCTTCACATTTCCCAGAAATACACCAACAGTATATCGGCCCTGAGCACACCACAGCAGCCTCTGTTTATTGATTGTCTCAGATAGGCTGATATCTGTATTCACTATGTTCTGTATTGGTGCGTATTGCACTACATCAAAATATGATGGACCTGGCAAGCCATTCAGCCATGCTCTCCGATTATTCTCAGTGAGCCGAGAACATGGTGGCCACACCAGGAGGGTTTTTTAAGACCCTGACAGAGCTTTTTTTGTGGAGGCAGATGAGAACACATTAAAAGTAAATGTTCCACTGGGACACAGCTCTCCTTCCTACTGGCTCCCTGTTGCTGCAATGACCTTGCTACTCCAATCAGAATATCACAGTTACTCTCCATCTTCCCTCTTAGACTTAAAAAGTCATCATTTTAAGAAGTACCTGACATCACCCTCTCTTACTGCTGAATCACATCCTCCTCTCTCATATCTATCTCCCTCCTCCATATTTTTCTCTTTATGAAGCTTTAAAAATTAGGCCTTATTTTTCATTTCCTTTTTCTCCATAAAACCCAAAACAGTCCTACACTCACCTCATCACATGTTGGACATCACATGATGGTAACCGTTGGTGCCATATGTGACATTAAAGGTTATTGATATCAAGAGGTTGCTGCAATGTCATTAACCAGAAGACTATAGGTTTAGTCCTCATTGGCATCATTACCGATGTTACACTTAAATTTCATGTTTACATGATTTAGTTTGCTTTTTCTCTGATTGGTCAGAGTTAGGGATACAATTTACAGGGTTAATTTCAGAAAATCATCATAGTTGCCGTGGTTACCACTTCACTCCCTTCTGCTCTCTGAAAGGGGAAAACAAAAGACTGACAGGGTCTTCTGGTGTTTATTCTTGGCTTTATGGACTTCCATTGAAGTTTATCAGACTACCATTTCTGTAGTGACACCAAAATGCTGTATGTGTTTTTTTTTTCTCAGAAAGGAGAACTCATCATTAGGAAAAAGGTGGAGAAGCTTGTTGCAGCAGTTTTGCCATAGAAGTGCTTATATTAAATCCAAGTCCTCAACTTTTTTTAAAAACCTCTCTGAATAGTTTTCATGCTGAAAGCAACTCGTGACCATATGCATATGTTGTTTTTTGACATCGTTGAAAACCCCACTGTGTTGATCATGAGCTGTCTCCTGAGCTCACTTCATTGCAGACATGTCTCCCTGCAGGCCTTCTAAAAATAAAACAAAGTTCTTTCATTTTGCTATGCTGAAATGTAACTAAAGTGAACAGTAAAAAGAATAGAGGGGATTTGTTCAGGGAGCTGCGTCTCAGAAATTTGCCCTTTGTTATTTGCTTAGTAATCTGGGAATTACAGTAATTCAGTTGCATAGCAGAAATATAAAATGAATTGGTAGAGTGAGCATTGCATTGTTGATGAAGCTGAATGGACACATTGTTGTAGCTGCTGCTGTGACTCAGATGTTCTTTAGGGATAAAAGGCTTCAACATAACGATGTATGTTGAAAGTGCGAGCGCGCCTTTCATTACGCTAATGTTACAGGACAGTCGCATTAATCACCGAGATAAACCTCCTGTGGTGCGATGTGGGCTATTTTCATATGTTTGTAATTTTCTAAACAATTATTATCACAATCTAGTGCATAATTTGAATAACTAAAGCGGTAAAAAAATAAACATTAACATTAACAAATGTTGACCTCGTGTTGTAATATTCAGGACACAAGAGATTTCTGTGAATTTCATCATCTCATATATTACACACTTTATGAAACATAGAGTCTGGTGGATAATGTATTAATAACATGAGGCCCAACATTGTAGGAGTCAATGTTAGTGAAGTCAACAGGGCTAAACAACGACAACCACCAAGACCGCATACATTACTAGCAGCAGAGGCACCTTCGGGAGGCAAACTAATTTGGTGCTTGGGCTGAACTGGCACCCATGTGGAAAACTGTTATCTCTTCTTTGATGAGTCTGATGATGGAAGAACTGGACGGCACGTCAGTCAGGAGAAGTGACTTGTGTCGGCAGCTGTCTACATATGACACTCTGAACTGTGGAGGATTCTTATTTTCAGAGGAAGCCATCACCTGTCAGGCATCACTAATGTGTTTATTCTTACTGGAAAGGTCAACTTGTTCCTCTCCAGTTATTTCAGAGGAAACAGAGGCAGAGTGTCATCACCCTGCAGATTGGTTTATATGGTTTTCATTTAAAAAACAAAAATCATATTTAATGGAATATAAGAGCATGGATGGATGAAACACTGTGGACTGTGGGCAAAGACACATGAAAGTCCCTTTCCTGTGTTGGAGAATGACATCTAGACTGAAAGATTCACAAAATGGCTACCTTGCTGTTTGTAGTTTTTTGTTAAGCTCTTATGGTACTTTTGTGTTTTGTTTTCTTAAGTGACTGTGGTTATTTTAGAAACTCTTTGTAGTTGTTTGGCATCCTAGTGTCATTTTGTGTGTCTTTGTGATTGTTGTACTCATTTTGATTTTCTTTGTGGGAATTTTGGGTGTCTTAGTTTTGAGTTTATTTGTGTTTGTTTTGCATCTTTGTTTGATTTTGTGTGTCTGTAAACACTATGCTTTTTTCTTTTCACTCTTTTTAGTGATTTCAAGTGTGTTTGTGGTCATTCTGCATCTCTTCATTTGAAGTACCTTTTGTAGCTTTGTGTCTGTTTATGTGTTTTATCTATAATCATTTTTTATTGTGTCTTTTTGTGGTTGTTATGCTTATCTCTGCAATTGGCTTGCATCTGTTTTGTGACTTCAGTCGCAGGCTCTGCTCCAAGGGTCCCCAGACACCTTGGGCCCCTTTAGGTCATGTCAGGTAGGTTGGCTCGGTAATCATCTATGTGTATCACTCGTGTATGTTCAGCAGTACTTGTAAAATGCAGGGAGATGTGACGGCCAACTGCCAAGGATTCATGTCTAGAGGCAGACTGATGAAACATGTCCTTAGGTTACCCTGTCTGGTTGGACGGATTAGAATTGGGCTCACGGATCCTCATTTTGATAAAATACAGAGTATGGATGTGTGTAAAACAGTGTGTGTATGTGAGGGAGAGCGAGAGAGAGAGAGAAGTAGTTACCTAAATGGAAGCAGGAAGAAAAATGGCAAACAAATCAAATATTCAACAACCTTGAGCTCCGTCTCCCTCCTAGTTCCCTCTCTCCTACAGAAGGTAATTGGTTGACACTGTAGACTTGTGTGAGATCTGTAGTGTGTGAGGACTAGATGTTATTGCATTTCATATCTCAAAATAACAAGAAGACAAATTTGGGAGGAATTTAACAAGAACCTTCTACGGCTTCCTTTTGTGCTTGTATTTCACTAAATCGAAGCAAGCTGATGTTTATTGATTTGCCAGGATAGATAGAAATGTGGAGGTGAAGCTTTTGAGTCATTTTGTGTTGTGTGGTAATGAAAGGATTCTTCTGCCAAACACTGACAACTGCATTACTCTGTAGTCCACCTGAAATGTTATTAGCACTGCACCAGAACATGAGCCAGTCTCACAGAAGGTGCTCAGGTGCTCAAGATGATGTGATGCATTATCTGCTGCAGCAATCTTTCAAATGATGATCTGTTGACATTTTGAATTAGACTACCTGTTTTGAGATTTAAGCTGGGCTAAATAACCTGGCTGTCATTCCATCTCAGGAATTCTTTGAGCCACATATAGTGCTTGATATAATCTTATGATATATGATATATTATCAGGGGTTGATGCCAGTTTAATGCCTCTGATCAGCATTTTGTTGTAGAAACAAGCCAAGAAGACACATAGTGCATGGTGCATTTTGGGTCGGAGTTCTACTACTTCCACTACTTTTTTCTAAAAGGTCTCAAGTGCATTGTTTAAAGCTGTGGCCGTACATTCTACCTTCTGTTTTTACAGCTTTTATACATGAATACATAGTGGTAGTCTTTCTGCTGTTGGTGGTATCAGAGCAGCTTGTCCACTGATTGATTTAATACTGTGTAATATGTGCTTATATAAATTGCGAATTAACCTTATTTGCACCGTCTACCTAAAAAGAATTACTTAGCAGATATGCAGCTCAAATCTTAATCATCTCTCCACGAGGTTAAGTTTGAAGTAAATGAAATCTTTGAACACAATAAGTCTTTGATCCTTTGTTTTAGAGGAGATGAAGGTGCTGTTTTGTCTCGCTGCCTCTTCCTGACTGCACTTTTACTTCCTACAAAAAAAGGACACCTTCAGTCAGTTAAACAGCATCTGTGTGTTTTTTTATTTTTTTTTTAAATAGTTATCTTGACACCTGGCTAAATATCACCGTGGCTGAATCTGAATTCCAGCTGTGAACCTCGTTCCTTTGCTGCAGGTGTGAATTCCTCCTGTCACAGTCCTTCGTCAACATAGAAAAGCTAATTTATCCGGAGCTCTAATTAGCAGGACTCAGGTGGAGAAGTGTCACACACATGAGTCAGCTTAACCTTTTGCTTTGATTTCCCTCAAGCTGGAGTCTTGGTATTTGCAGGAAAACAACTCTGTTTGCCCCTGGGCCTCTGAAGCTCTGTTACTATAGCCATGCATCATTTTCATGTGTTTCAAGTTAACATACCTCATCATATTTACAATGGGATCTTCATTTTATGTGCATCCCTGTCATCATTTCGTACCATTAATGTCTTCTATCCTTCAATTGCATGTCTAATTGAACTGTAGCCTTTTCCGCATGCTTTAATAAAGTGGTCATACGACATCCTATCTTTCTGTCACATTAGTTAATAATTATACATTCTTGATGCATGTGCACTCTGAACTCCATGTAACATGACTTCATCAGATTCTGTCTTCTACTAGAATTGCATCCTCCTCCACTCCAAGATTATTACCAGGACATTTACATATGGAGCAAATTATATGATTGTTCAAGCTCTGTGTTCCTTGTAATTGCATCTATATTGCCAGTTCAGGCAGTTGTGTCCTGCAGCGTATCCTGTAAGTAGAAGCATAGTATTAGCATTTGATCTGGTGGATTATGCAGCCTTTTATCATCTATATTGCTCAAATTATACATGTATGCATGTCGTGCTCAGTAGGCAGGTAAAACACACTACGGTATTTGAATGTACTACGATGGGGAAAACACACCTGAGTGGCCACTGCAGTGAAGAATCACAGTGACTAAAAGTGGCTAAAAGTCTTCACCCTGCAGCAATATCTATCACTAGTACACAGTTTTGCAGATGGTATTCAGTTAATGTTAAGTTGTCAGCTAATGAGCTGTACCAGTCCACTACACACCAAACTATGAAGAGGGTCAAAGATGTTTGTATGAGTTCATCATATTTTTGCTAAACGTTGTTCAGGGTTTTCTTTAACATCAACACAATTGTCCCGTCTTCAGTCTTTGAATGGGCTTGTTCAATTTTACGTTGTTTGCTAATTCATGTTGTGAAGGGACACTGCAGCAATACACGATAATAAAATCATTGCTAATATTTGTTATATAAACTAAAATACTCCCCACTCTTACCTCAGCTGTTAGTCCTGGTCTGAAATCAGAATGCTGACATTTACATTTAGTAATAGCTTCTGGTTTACTGCTGGATTGTATGATCATATGTATGTGTAAGTATGTGCTAATGTTGTCTGACTTACCAACCCAAAGGGCATGCATGAGGTAGTCCAATTAATTTTTGTGCTCAATTATCTCTTACAAAGTGAGGGGGAAAAATAATTATGGCTTTTTAATGAATCAATTTTCCTCCCCAGGGGAAACAAGGATAACTTTAGAAACATCTGCAAAAGTAGATTTATAGATTATAAATTGTGTTCTTGTGGTCACATGTGTTATTTTGTCGTAATATTAATAAATGATGTGAAGAGAGAGTTTGCATTTTATGTATGGAGAGTAGGGGTGGATTTACTAGATCACAAATATAAACTATAAATAAAGAAGTATTTATATAGTGGCAATTACATTTCAAATACTCCCACATACGTTAGACTTTACCTGAAACCTCCAGACCACTCATTAAGACAGGAACAGACCTGAAGACAAACAACCAATTATAATGAGGGCATTTTCACAGCGTCTGTACAGTGACAGGTGATGACTAAAAATAAAAAGACTAACAAAAGAACTGTAAGATGATGAGATATAAAAAAAAATCTAAAGAGAAATGAAAGGATCTATAAATGTAAACTGAAGGACAGACTGAAGGACAGACACAACCTAAGCCCTGTAATTACAGATTTTGTTCTGTCAGCTGATGGCACTGTCAGGATAAGGAAGGTGAGATACCTCCATGGCTCTTACAGTCCTGAGAATGTCCAGGATTTATCCGAATGATGATGAAGATTTAAACATTTGCATCGTCAGCTATGTCATACTGTCTTTGACCAAGGTATATCCTTCAGACTCACTGTGCGCTGATCTCAACTTTAGATGAGAACATGGACATGAGCTGAATATACATTATGAAAACACTGGTGATTACAGAAAGGTAAAGAGCAGGGTCAATACAAGGGGCAGGGTTTTAAAGGTGCCACTCTAGACTCATGTTTGTTGAGCTGCATTCAACGCAGTGCATTTAGGAATAAATCCCACAAACAGAAGTCAGAGGCAGGCTACTCAGACTACTTTTAGCTGATAATTGAGATGTGAAGTAATTACAGAGCAGAGTTATCAATCAGAGGTGGAGTACAAAGGATCTGTCAGGTCTTGCCAGGTTTGAAAAGGTCACAAAGTTCCCTCAAAGGTTATCTCAACATGTTGGCAGGTGTCAGGAGCAGACGGCCTCCTCACTGCCCAGCCCTCAATCCAAAAGCTTCACTCATATTTCAATCCAATTCAAAGTTGTCCCTCTCTACAATGACACCCAGCCTTTTTTTAGGATGACTTTAGAAAGAGGATGAACTCTGAGCCCGGCCAGCCAAATCAATCTAGTCACGGTGGAGGAACGGAGCGGTTCATTACTGGGAGGGGTGAGGAGCTCTCCAATCAGCTCTCTAATATCACTGTGATCCTCTTCTCTTCTTACCTAATTGAATTCTCCAGGAGAGATGCCCCTCAGCTGCAGATTTATCATATCCTGAAATTGGAGGAGACTAGCTCCATGAAGGACGTGTGCAGAACATTTAATCCACTCCTCATAGCTGTAAGCCTGCCGCCATGGTCTCTCTCTGCTATATGACTTAAGTTATCCCACAGTGGTCCACCGGCCTTCAGAGAGGTGTCTCTACCCATTGTTGCCTGAGGTTATGCTGCCTATCATGTACGGCATGACCAGCATTCTGAACAGATGGCATCGTAATCTATAATCAAAGCCCCTTAAATGCAGCTCAGCACACAATATGTCTGCGCTCCAAGTCTGTGTTTCCCTGCACCTCAAAATGTCTCGTTCCTCACGCTGAACAGTTTCCCATATTGTGGTAATGAAAGGTCCTGACATCAAAGATAAGATAACCGGCAGAATTGTTTTTCAAAGCCACTTCATCAGAAAGGCTGTTGCATGTAGGACATGGTATCTTGTTAACACAAAGATGGAGTGCAGATAAGTAAGTGAATTATGAGTAGACAGCGGTAGAGGGCAGAAATCTGCAGGGTGTAATTTAAATTGTTGAGCTTTATGTTGTAGTGGCAGGTGCACATTTTCCCATGTCAAGAACTTCTCTATTAAAGAGCCCAAGTTTCATTATTTTGGCTTGATCATACTTAAATCCTTCTCTGTCACACCCCTGCCTATGCATGCCTGTCTTGTTCTTTCTGTCATTTCCTTGTCTGTCCTGTCCTTTATGCTGCACCCCATCCCATTTTACAACCTATATTGTAGTCTGCCCTGCCCTTTTCTAAATTCTACCCTCTATTCGTTTGTCCTATACTCTCCACCTCTGTCTTATATTGTAATCTGTCCCCCACTCTCCTTTCTGTCCTGTCCCATTTTATCTTTTCCTACTTTCCATCAATGTACAGAGTCTATAGTATAATAAAAAAAAATATATAACCAGATATGGGAAGTGTTTGCAGACAGAAAGTTTAGTCCAGATGGGAAGTATCTTAAGCACACGGCGTATCTCTGTGTTAAAGGTCTGCCATATTTGCATGCAGTATGGCGTCTCTGGCAGAATTCCAGCCTCATATGATGACTTATTTGATTAAACATTATCATACTCAGCAGGACAGTGGAACTCAAAGAAAAGTTAAGGGTATAAACTGCTGACAGCAGCAGAAGGCCTTATGAATCAAGGTTTTCTTGCGGTCATGGATGAAACTAGTTTTTTATAGGCAGTAACCCAAATAAAACCTATATGTGACCATGATGGTTATTTTGTTCATTCAAAGTGGTTTGTTTATATATTAATGTGGAAGAATCTTTAAAGATCTGTTCTCTGTCTAACAGATGTAAACCTTAAAGAAAGATTCTCCTTGTTTACACCGGTAACAGTCCCTAAAATCAATCAGATTATCTCATTTTGACTGCAAAAGCTCTGCAGTGGAGTTTCACTAATCAATTCTAAAGTGATATTTTACATGTTAGAAAAGTGAATCAAACACTGAGCAGAAATTATCTTATGTACTCCTGCTAACATAAATCTGCACATCAATACTTTTTGTATTATCTGTGGCTGAAAGTGTGGAGTTGATTGTGACGAACTCGAAGTTAATTATCACCTGCATCTCGTTTCTCTCAGGTCTGCAGGGCTCTCCATTGTGTATGTCGTTTGATTTATTCTTCCAGCTTTTTGACGCACAGTGGGATGGTTATTTTTTTACACCTTCCACACTACCTGCTTAGCACCAGATTGCAGACAGACAGCTATCTTGAGAACATTTGACTGTTATGAGTGACATTTCACCAGGAGCTGGTCGTCCCAACAGAGCTAAAAGTAGAGTGAATACAAATGATAAGAAGCCAGAGCAGCCATATAACCATAATACACCTAAACTACTGTTTGTGCTGCTGTTTACTATCACAGTTTGATTAGGTTTGGGTCGTGGTTGCCATAGTGACTAGATTTGCCGCCTGATAAAGATTGATGGTGACAGGACCATCTATTCCTGACACTCAGGGACTTCTATTGAAGTCAGTGGGACCACCATGCATGTTGAATATTGATGCTACAAAGGTTTTCTGTGCATTATGATGTCACTCTCTGGGAACGTGACCCACCAACCCAATGTGATGGGTTGGGCCTGTGTCAGTAAGTGCACAGGACTCCATTCATTACTATGCAGTATAAGAACAGGGCTGTGTTCATGATATATTTGTTACTGTGGATGGACTGTGTTGATGGTATCCAATGCTTTTTTTTTTTTTTTTACCATAGTAGCAAAGCAGGCTGACATGTCTCAATATTGTAAATAAAGATTTTGTGTAAAGGGTGCTTAAAGGCCACACATGGCCTATATATTTAAGATTGAATGCATTAATGGTGTAATGATATCTGTGACTTGACAGTCTTACAGTCTTAATGTACTCCACTTATTACCCCGCGCAGATGAAGGTGTACCGTGTTGAAAGTGACATTCGTCGATGCGCCTTCTGAGTTACAGCTGAGTAACTTCAGTATGGAGCTGAATCCGGAGAGGATCATAGCCCAATGACACTTGGCAAAATGGCACACTAATTATAGTCATTTTCATTTTGGGCAGAAATGCTTGAGCTTAGTCATGTGCGAAGTGTTGATACCTTTCAGAGCACGGACCAATGCTCCCACGACGTTTAGCCCTGCCAAATCTCTGCTGCGGATTGGCTGAGCCTGTAGCGAGCAGTGACACTCAGAGGCTTAGGTATAGTTTCCACCCAGGGCTGGATCGGCAAAGCAGTGACACAGAACAGTCTGGGGGCAGCCTTGGGATGGCATCCTGGCTGGGAATATTAGCAGTGTTAAAACACTCTGAGCTGATGGCCCTGGCATGGCTTCAGAACAGCAAAGCTCTCTCACACAGAAAAAGTAAACTGGCACATATTTCCACTCTGTAAAGAGCTGCACTTAGACTTTAGTTTTTGAAGCTGAATAAAAAATAATTTGTGTCCAGAGTGTTGAATATAAAAGGCTAACTATCAGTGTTTCACAGTTCATTATTTTTACACAATAGAGACGAGAAAGTATACTTTAGCTGATGCCTATTCTTAAAATGAATTTCTCAAAGGCTTTTGTGGCACAAATTAAAGGGTCAAAAGAGACTGTTTGTGTTGTCAAGTTAACAATCTGAATAAAATAGACCCATTAGTGTACTTTCTTACACACTTGATGCAATGGTAATTTGAAGAATGTTATAGAAAAATAACTAATGTAACAAGATATTTGGAAAAAAGAATGTTGGCGGATGTCTCTAATGACAGGCAATTCTCAGTTAAAGGTTTAGGGTTAAGAGTATGTGTAGGTAGCATAATGTAGTAAATACTGTAATCAATAACAAGCAGCAGTCTGTACAGTATTTTGCTGTAGCTTCAATAACAGGCAGATCCACAGAGAGCAGTACGGTAGTTAGTAGAAGCAGCTCTTCACCTGATTGGCCCATAGTTCAGGCCATTTCACCTCTGGGAATCCTCTGATAGCTACAGCAATCAATTGAAATTTCATTCTTGCATTTTTTTTTATTTTGCCATTTTGTATTGAAAAGTCTCTTTGTTAGACCCCTGCTCCTCTCTCTCCCTCTCTCTGGTTTTCCATGTTTTTTTTTTGAGTTGCAGTTGCTGGAAAAATTGGGCTTAATCCTTAGTGCTGAATGCATCGCTTCTACGCAGGGTGAATCATTTTTAATATAACTGTAATTTGGTCAATTTTGCCTGTCACTTTTATATCGGTATCATATTCTCCAGCTCACACTCTCTGCCGTTAATGTAATTGAGACAAATTGTCACAATTTGCCAGGTTTTCACATTTTCCTAGTAAAAAGTGCAGTGGAGAAGGGCACTGGCTCCATTTGATGTTTCAGTTCGCCATAGGAACACTGAATCACTTCGAATTCTTACAATTATGCATTAATAGAAAACTCACTGAGCATGAATGCACATTTTATGTATACACACACACATGACACCTTCCCTGTGTATCTTAGCTGGAATTGGGTGCACTGGCACAAAGGCTATTTTTCTCCTCTTCTTTTAATTAGGGTAAACTATCTGTTTGTGCTCTCATTCATGTCCAAGAGTTTAAATTAAGGCAACTGAAATGCTATCAGTCCAGCAGGAATGTGCGAGAATATATCCAGACGTTGAGAATTTACCAGCTTGTGGTAATGATGCTATCTGTCACTTGGTGAAGTATTTTCATGTGCGACGCATTAGCGGACATGTGGAGCTCACATCAAATACAGCAATGAAGGGAGGCAGTGAGACAGACATGATTTGGGTATACCAGATGCTACTTGGAACCATGATGAGGTGATGATTAAGTAAATTAAATCCATGCACTAGTGCCTTATTTGTGGCATGTTCCAGGCCCAAGTATCTCTGATGTGATGTTATTTTTCAGTTTCAGTGTACTTACTCCTTGAGTGCTTTAAATAAATGCTGCTTAATCACATTTCAAACTTGGCTGATTAGTCATATTGCCTCAATTTAAACTCTTGGACGGTACACTTTCCCATCCTACATGACCTCAGACTAATTTAAAGGAATCAGGGGTTTGCCTGAACCCAGAACTCTCCCTGACTGCATAAACATGAAGTAGCTGCTTTGAAGAGAAAAAGGTGAAAAAAAACATTGTACGCACCAGTTGGTTTTGTATATTAATACTGTTGTTGGAGGCCATTTTATAAATCAGATTCTGACAGATGGAAGGTGGATATGATTTCATAGGCTCATACATTAGGAAGGAAGCTGGTGCATCTGTCTGCCTGCGTATGTGATTGCATTTGCATAGAGGTAACAGGCGTGGGTTTGTCTCAGTGAGCGACACAGGAGAGATTGTAATACTTGATTCCCATTTACAAGCTTTGAATGCCAAATGTCCCTCATGATTGGTTTGGAGGATGACTTGTTCCAAGGCTTCTGGTTGAAGTAAATGTGGAGAGAAATCGCTTCCTCTCCTCCACTTTTCATCATCGGCCACTTCCTCTGTGCCTTCGTTTCCGTCTCTCTAGTCTTTACAATGCGGCACGCAAACACTTATGAGTCAGCCATGAAAAAAAAACAAACAAAGAAAAACAGGTTATCTGATTGATGTCAGGCGTGTGCTTTAATCTAGAGGAGTGCTACTTCACCACTGCGTCCCCCCACACTGAAGTGTTTGGGCTATAGCAGAGTGCTGCTTGCCTCTATGAAAGCAGAAAGGGAGGCAGAATGTAGATCAATATCCCTGGAACACACCAGAGACATTCTATTTTATTAAACATTTTCCCATTAAGGCGGTGGCGCGGGCATTGTAGATCATCCCAACAAAGTCGTAAATCATAGACAGACAGCAGCATTGGAAACAATGGGCAGAATCAGAGGAGATTACCACGGAACAGAAGTTGTTTGGCGTTTGTACCACTGGGAGCATCATGTATCTTGTTTTTAAATTGCCACACATTTCAGCAGAGGGAATGTTCACAGTATAGCATCAAAAATCGTGTTGTGTTCAAACACGTCGCAGCATGCGTCTTCGTGTGTTGCAGGAATGGCGCTGCACAGCCAAGGAGCTAATGAACGTTTTCTTATCAAACTGATGGAACAGGCTGACTATCTGACATTAAAACCTTCTACTGTGGCAAAGATGTCTTTTAAAAAGGGAAAAACAGAAGCTCATCCCTGACAAACCTACTGAGTGAAACAGATTGAAAGCAGCTCTGATCAAATTTTTTATATTAACATCGGATTTTTGGGTAATGGAAAAGCCTACAGGAGAAACTAGGGTTGTCACATTTGTGTGGTAGCAGTGATACATCGACACCGGGAATTTGGTTTCAGCTAAGCTGCAACAGTTTGCATATATATGCATATTTACATCATATATAACATTAGAGTAGATTACATGGAGCTAAACAAATGAAGGTAGAGGGTATGCATGTGAAATCACAGGAATGTGTTACACCCACCAAAAAGTTCTGTCATCTTTCAAAACACAGATTCAACAAAGAACCTCAGATATCAGTTTACTTGCAAAATCTAAAAGAAGAGAAGAAGCAAATAGACAGCTGCAGCTCACAGAAACAGCTGTAAATCCAGTGCAAACAAGTCAATTCATTATTATCACTAGCAACATGGTGTTTGTTGCATTGATATCATGTACATATAAATGTCAGGAAATGCAATTCTCACCTAAATGTCAAAGTTAAGTTGTGGGGGTCACTGTCAAGTCCTTCAAGGTGAGCAGACAGTCACCAGTTTTAACTCAGGTTTTTACAGTATCTTCCACTGAGAGCAGCCACATTGTTTTTCCTGGTTGTTTTGCCACGTGTTCTGCAGAAAAGTGACGTTCGGTTCGCTCATACCGTCTCTGTACCTGAACAGTGAAACATTCAGGGCCAGTTGTAGAGGAACCACAGAGAATAATCACCTGACTGCATTTCCTCTGAGATTAGCAGTATATAAATCCAGCCTCTTTCAGGGTACTTTTACTGGCCACTGTTCAACTTTACTGTTTTCAGTTGCAAAAAGGTCAGCGAACACTAGATAGTTATTATATTCAAGCATTTAGTCACTGTAGATGCATTATAGATACTTTTTTTGGTATCAATAATCAGATATTTAGCAAATGTGTGTCAGTGTATGTGTGTATGTGTGTGTTTGAGGCTACTTTTTCACTTCATTATGTTGTGTTATGGGGGGAGTTTGGACCCAAATGCAGACACTGAGGCTGAGGTGAACTAAAAGAGAGCTTTTAATGAAGCCAAAACGGGTCAAAAACATAAAATCCCAGAACACAAAGTACAAATCAAAGGAGTAAAAAACAACTAACTAAATCACCAAGAACAAACAGTAAAGAAACAAACCAAACCTAAAGGAGATCCAAAAGGGAGGAAGGGAACACACACAGGAACATGGCATGGATACACGGACGGACTAACAAGAACAAAGGGGAGCACAGGACTTAAATACAGAAGGGTAACAAGACACAGGTGAGACACATCAGGGTGGGGCAAGCAATCCTAAAGGCGGGAAACACAAGGAAGTAAAACACACAGGAACACAAGGGGAAACATGGACTTTCAAAATAAAACAGGAAACACAAGACACAGCTGCAAACACACAGATCACAGACTCAGGGCAGGAATGAAAACTAAACAGAAAACAAATCAAGAAACACAGAATCCTAACACATTAGGTCTTTTAAAAAGCCACAGCCACTCTGCAGTAATGATCTTCTGTACAATATGCTTTCTTTTTCTTTCTTTCTTTATTTTTCTCTACCAGCCTGTCATTATTCATAAAATGGGATCGATTTGCACCTCACAGTTATTACTCGTTAATAATGCTCATAATCACATATTTTTTCATGAACTCTTTATGCCACCAGAGATCATAAATACACACACACTAAGTGTTAAAGTGCAGAGCTGCCCTCAGATTGATTTTTCCATGTAAGTTCAGATGATGAAGAGCGCATGACTTCATGTAATGCAGCCATATGAGATTTTATATGAAATATTTCCCCCCCTTGTTGTGGATCAAATAAAAATGCTGATGGAGCTCACCCACAGCCGGCGTTAAGTAGAAGTCAGGCTGTAACGCCACACTGTTACTTTGCTCCCACATCAATTCCGAGAGATTTGAGTTTGTTCTGCTCCCCGCGGGTGCACCAAGGCCTAAAAAATATAAAATGCCTCACAATATTATCATATTTTTAAAGTTGTTATGCCAAGTACTGTCTCTTCTAAAAAGACAGAGTGATTACAGCTCAAATTAGTCATTACTTGTGTCATTAATAACCTACCACACAGTCTGTAAGTAGAGCAGAGAGCTTCTAAACAGAGTTTCTAGTGTTCAAATTAGCATCCTCCTCTTCTTTCACATTTGCCCTTTGTAGTGTAATTTGTTAAGTTTTCCTATTAAGATATAAAAAAAACCCGATTAATTTTCCTCCTGGTTGCTTTTTTTTTTCTCTCTGTTGCTCATACTCACAGAAGCTCAGGACAAGATAGCAGGTAGGGGCTGAGTGCGTAGCCCAGGGCCACTTCAACACAACAGATGGCTGTTGCTGAGATGGAATCTGTTACTGTTTGGTTCCAGGGTGTTCTCCTCAAGCACCGAACTGCCCCGCCACCCAGTTCAGATTGTACTTTGTTGGAGGCCATTTTCTGAAGCAGATGGAAGGTGGCTGTAATTTCAGAGGCGTGTATATTACAGAGCAAGCTGGTAGATGTGCCTGTTACAGTTTGTTCTCATTGTGTTCAGCTCGTTTCCTTTGTACATAGCTAGTTATTAATCAGGTCATGCTGCAGCAATTGTATTTTTTTTTCTTTAGAACGCACTGTAAAGGTAGAAAGAACAAATAATTTAGACACAGGTAAAAGAGAAGAGATGGACAGGAGGGAGGCAGACTCTAATTCTAATCCTGTTGTCAGGAAAAAAGGCTTTCTTTCACACCCATTTCCTTCTTCTTCTGTGTAATATTCATTTTGACAAAGTAGCATTTGAAATGATTGTACTGTCTCACTCATTGTGAGTCAGGATGAGAGTGCCTACTTGAATCCATGTAATGTAAAAACGTTAGCATCTCTATTACTTTTCAAATTATGTTGATTTCTTTCTTTTCTTTTTTTTCTGCTGCATTTTCTTCGGTGAGAGCTGGAATAACAGGACAGAGATTGAATGCTCCTGTATCATCATAGCATCTTTGTTATTCACATCCATCTTTTCACAGCAGCCTAATCCACATGCATATTCAGCATGCTGCGGACAATCAGAGGTTGTGAGCAGACACTGCGCTCAGGTCCGCGGGGAGGTGTCGCCTGCTTCCTCTGTGCTGTTTGTTGACAGCAGCAATTGATGAAAATGGGGACAGTGCGAAATTATATCAGGGAGCGTAAAGCCACGCCGCATATGAAAACATTTGGTGCTCAAATAAATTATCTTTCATATCACAATATTGCATCAGTACTTTACTAAATAATACGGCCGAAATGATATCTTACTGATGTAAGCTGATGTAAGCATATTGTGCACCTAATCACTGTGGATAGCAGATTTTTGCAGCTTTACAGAAACATTAGAAAGGTGTCAGTTTGAATTCATCAGAGTGCACAAGTGCAAGTAAATATGTGACAAGACCTAATAGAAAGAACTCGTGACTCTGCACTTTTAACAGCAGTATTTATTTTGTGGCTCTGGAGAAGTAAACTTATGATCATACTTTGCCTAAACATTTGGCAATCTTCCATTTCTCTCCTTTTAATTCAAATGGGCTTTCTACAGTCAGTAAAGTGCTCAAGCAGCAGATGCAGTTACTGTAAGTTACATACCAAAGATAGTGGGAATGTTCTTTGTTTATTGCCCAAACCTTCCATATTTCCTTTAACTCATTAAACTCTTGACTGCATCTGTATAGCCATTATTTGTATCTTCTCAGGCAGCATTTTTTACTATGACATGTTGATTTTTATTATACTTTATTTTATGTGATTGTGTTTTTTTGCAGTTTTGACTGTGGTCCTGATCATTTTGATGATGATGATGATTTAAAATGATGAAGGTTTGAGGATTTAGAAACAGTTACAAACATACTAAACTCTGACATGTCAACAAAGAAGCAATATGTTTTCTTCTCACCAACCTGAACTGAAAATTGTTGCACTCTGAATCAGATTTTTCGTAGTCTCTCAGAGATGCGTATATGCAGGTATTGGTTCCTTTTCCTCCCCTTAAAAAACAACCCAGCTCCTGCAGTGAAAAAAAGCCCTCAGCCCATATCCTTCCACTGAAGCAGTGTGTAGATGATCAAGTCATCTGAGGCTTGTTCAGATAAATCAACCCGCAGTCATTGATCACAACATACTAGGCACATTGGCAATTCAGGCACAGCTGCTAGCTAGTTAATATGACAGGCATCTTTTTCACATGCTGAAGATTACCGCTGTAGGTTCATGCTCCTTTAGTTTCATAGAGCAAAGTTAGGCTCAGTGTAGATCTGCCGTCCTCTGAGGGCTGCCCTCTCTGTCTGTCTCTCCCTGTCTCTGGGGAAACACAGCCGTGCTGTGAACAAGCAAAGCCTCATGAGGGGAATCCGTCTGTTCTGCTTGCGGGTCACATTAATGATTCGTCTCCCTGCCTTCAGAATCAGCTGCCCCCAGTTCAGCACTAATCTCAGCATCAGCACCGTGGCTCTGTCGATGTGAAACAGTTAAGAGTTGCCACACATTTTCATTTCATTTGCACACACAGGGGTCAGCTTTTAGTGCCTCCACAGTCATAGTATGAATGTTTGTATGATTATATTTGTAACTGAGTGAATGTCTACAGTATAATCAGGTTTATGGTGCTTACAGTACCATTTTCAAAGGCCACAACTTACAGTATTGATATTTCAATCAGTGTTGATACAGTTGTTTAAAAAATGCAAAACATAAAGCATCCAGACATTGGAGACTAAAAACTGTTAGACGTGTTCTAGCCAGATGTTGAAAAATAGAACAGCAGTGGGGCATATCAGTAAGTGCTCCATGGAGGTACCTCTACAACTACATTGAGATTAGCTATTGTTCTCAGTGTTTGGTTAGAGTGACAAGGCTTCAGTAATTTCAACACGTACACTCTTAGAAAAGGCAAGAAGAAAGTGTTCGTCTGCCCAGTAATATGACTACAGAATGAACTGTGTGGGTAAACGCAGCATGTGAAGATAATGTTTATATATAAAAAAAAAATATTCAAAGTATTTGCCTTAGTTCATAAATAATTGTTAGCTATTGTAGCTCGCTGTTTATTTCTTCTGGATGTATTGATATAGTTCATTCTGTCATGGTTTTCTCACACATCTGGGTTTTTGGGTCCATTGAACACAGATGACTTTTATTTGAGGAGGATGTAATATACAGGGAAATGTAGTGTAGTGCTCCTGTTCTGATTATTATGTTTGGGAATAAACATTCTCATAGATTAATGTGGAGTTACTGTTACCTGGTCTGACCACTACATATTTTCTGCTTTATTATTGCTGGTAATTGTGGAGTGGAGCTGATTATGATTTGGCTGTATCTTCTTAAAACAAAGTATTTTTCTTGGATGAAACATGTAATTGGTACCAAAACAGCAGTAAACTGATGTTTTCTAGAAAGCAGTAGAACAGGTGTATTTTGTTAACTGGGCAAACAAAAGTAGATCAGATGTTTTCCTTAAGCCAGCAGTAAATTGATATGACAGCAGATGGGGGAGGACTCGGTGTAAAAGCTGCTTCTGCCTGCACCTCACCTGCACACATCAGGTTTGGTTTGCACTGATATCAGAGGAGCTCCCAGACTGGTAAAAATCCAAACTTGATTACCATCCCAATTGCTGCTATTCTTGGTGTAATATTAATACTCATTTATTGAAACAAGCATCACTCTCTTATTGCTTTCAACAACAACTGGCAAACCCTGTAGCCGTGTATAGTTTGAGTTCCAGCAGTGCTGGTTACATGTGGCAGATGTATCCTCCTCACTAAAAAAAAAAAAAAAAAGCAGGTGATTCTCCCCGGAGCACTGGCCTCAAATAAACAGCCCGTCTCAGATGCTGCCTCATCATTGCACACCAGATGCACAAGACCCAAAAGATACACAGGAGTACACATTTGCAAAAACCAATTGCAGAAATGTTATTTTTCCTGCTGTTGTCATAAAATACAAGCTGCTATCCGAACATGACTCTGGCTATGTGTCAATATGTGCATGGAAATGGATCGATCGGTGGCATTGATCTGATATATTCCATTTTATATGACAAAGATCCAGTAGGCCTCTAATTGTATCTCCCTTTTCTCTCTGGAACAAAACAACAAAGCGTTTGCCATGTCCTCTGCTAGTTCTCCTCATTTCCCTGACTTAATTGAAACTCTGCCTGATGTGTGTTGCTTATTTCATTTCCAAACCATAACAAACAAATCATTTATAAAATGCTCTTTTTTTCTTTTCCTAAAGCTAATTTGAAGGCGCCAGCTTCACTTCTTTTATTCCAGCACATAGAAAGAGTCTCCCCAGGAGTATTAGAACAAGTAAAGTCATCTGCAGTGTTTATTTGGTCTGTCCCCCTCACTCTTCCCCTCACATAGATTAAGCTTCAGAAGCTGCCTCTTGGCAATTAAATCTATCAGAGGGCAGCAGAGAGCGCTCTGTCAGAACTGTTCCAATAATTGTAGTTTAAATGAATATGGATTCAAAAACTTTTGACAACACACAGTTAATTTGCAACCTGGGACTTGGAAAGAAAAAAAAAAGTTTTCTTCACTTGTGTCTCCTGGTTTTGTTTTTCTTTCTCCTCGGATGAACGGGAATGTCTCATTTACTATTCTCTCTGTTTGCAGACACATAGAGAACTGGACAGGATTGCAGACTCTGAGAGACGTCGATATGGAGCTCTACACTGGACTACAAAAACTGTGAGTGTTGATGCTGTTATCTAGCAGGGAGGGGGGGCATATAGGTGACAGACACTTCACTGTACTTCATTCCTGCTGCGTTGCAGATCTGGAAAAGGACAGTGGAACCTTTACTTTCACTGTTAATCCCCGTTTTCGATCAGGTTGCCCGCCTGTTCACTGTGGAGAGACCAGTGGTTTCTCTGAGAGTTCACATCAGTATTGTAGCTTGGAACCCGGTTCAGTGTCCTGTATACTCCCTTTCTGAGCAGGCGTTAGTCGGGTTGTGCAGAGAGAAGAGAGGAGTCAAGGGTGTGTTTCTGATCCTAACGCAAGCTGATGTTTAAACAAGCTTTTAATTCTCTGCAGTCACACGCTGGTGGAACATCCCCTTTGCTTTACTTAGCCACTGATCAAATAATGCTAAAAAGCAGCAGGGAAAATTGAATTATGGGTCCCTGCTGTAGCATTGTGACCGATTTTTTTTTTCTCATGTCTTCACTTTTTTGAATCAATGTTACGCTCCTTTCCTACTTTGCAACCATGCACTCTATGAGGCCACATCATTTACATTTCCTTCACTCTTTTTTTATTTTTTACCCGACCTCGTCTTCCTCTTAACCCCCCCCCCTCCTCTGCAGAGAACCATATTCTCCTTTGCCCTCCAAAGTCAGAGCTGGCCTCTCCCCTGATCCCCTTGATCCCTCATCAGGGAGGCCAAGTGCAATATCTGCACCACCACTAAATTAGCATTTTTCTCATTACCACCGCCTCTCTCCTGCTGCCTTGTCTGGGGACGCCGGCTCCTCCCGCCTGCACAGGGAAGGCTGTTGTGATGCTTCCTTGTGGGGCTTTTAGCACTGTTGAGGGATTAGTGAGGGGAGGAAAGTTCCATCACCTCATGTTTCATTTGACCTCATCATCATCTTTATTTCAATAAAAGGAAAAAAAAATGAATTAATTAAAAACACTTACTGACATATACTGAGTTATATAACTGCATCTCCAGACAGCAGACAGTTGTATTCTTTAACACATATTCTCAATAGGTTGTTCTGACCATTTTTATTATCACTAATCATTGTGTGCTCATGGTTAAAAAATGTAAACTATTCAAGTCTCTTAGTGGTCAGGAGTGATTTGTTAACAGCTTTGTAGTTAGACCATAAACGTTTGATTCACACAGCCTGAGCTGGTGATGTGGAGATGTGTCTTCAGCTTGGAGTCTAGGAGGCAGTAAAGTGTCAGCATTTACATGATGGATGTCATACAGTATGTTCTGCATATTGCTGTCCCACACTGTTCTGCCATATTGTGTTATTTTATTGTATATTTGTTTGTTGAAATACAATCAAAACGGTTTATGAAACAAATAAACATATATTATTATTATTTATTTATTTAGCTTAAGTCCCTTTGCCTTCCGCTACTGTTAGCAGTAATGCTGCCTGGAGGATAATAGCCAAAGGCGATGTTTGTCTGTGTCCAAGGTTTGGTTAATTCTAAGGGAGTATAATGATTGCAAAATCATTGTTCATTTTTTTTTTGTTCTGGTGAACCTGCCCCTCCCTCCTAAGGATTTTTTGGAAGTCCTTGTTCCCCTATTTTGGGAGCTGTGGGGTGTTGGAACAGCACATTCCAGTCAAACACTGACTGATACGTGATCAGACTCCTAGAAGGTAATTGGCTCCAACAGCTGGGTGTAATCAGCACCCTGCATTATGAGGCCCTCACTGATGATGTCAATGAATTCTTTGGAAAGAGACATCTGTGATTACAAGATTAGAAGTCATTACCATTGTCTCCCAGAACTGTGGTTCCCAAACTGGGGCGCTGGGAATTTCCAGGCGTCCTTGAGAGGATTCCAATCGGGTCCCAGTAAAATGAGCAGCAGTTTAATTTCACACATATTTCGCTCAATACATGTTAACACAATGTGTGAGTGCATGCTTTAATCGGGGGGGTTTCGCTGATTTTACAGAAAAGACACACAAGTTCACAAATCTGAAATCAAATGGTGCTTCAAACTGAGTTCTCTTTTGGCTGTCAATTCAGTCATTTAAAAATATGAAGAAATCCAGGGAAGACATGTAAAATATCTTGAAGTGGACCAGTGCTGCATGTTTAAACCATATTTAAACTGGAACAGACAAAAAAAATGCTGCAAACACTAAAGCTTCTGCAATCAGAATAAAGAGAAAAAATAATCAAGATGAGGAACTGAGAAAAAATACAAAAACAATCAGGTTTACCTAGTAAAGGGAAGTGGAAAAGCTAAAAATATCAAAATGGCTTTGGTGCAAGTTACATAATCACCTCATAATACTATGTGCATGTACTATAGTTGTATGTGACTGTACTAAAGAAGGGAAGGTTGCATTTGTGTGGTTTCATCTGTGTTTTATCTCTTTTATTTCAGAACTATCATGAATTGTAACCTGAAAGTGATCCAGGCTCGGGCGTTTGCTCAGAACCCACACCTACGCTACATGTGAGTACACAAACACTCCGTCTTTGAAACCGTGTTTCCTGTGCCGGCAAAAGATTTATTATGATCTGTGATGCTTGACAGCTTATAGTATATGGCTGCAGATGAGTTACTGTTGAACAGAAGATGATGCAGTTGATAGAGACTGGCTTCGGGAAAATTGTGGCACTGCCATTACTGTCGCAACAGCCGCACATCTTAAATGAGACATCCATTATTTGCCTTGGATAATTGGATTCCTATCTGACCCGGTTTCTTTGTGCTTCGGTAGAGCAACATGCCGAAGACGCAGTCCCATTTAGTCTGCACTCGCCAAATGGACAATTTGTCCAGGAGGCCCTGCGTCAGAGAGCTGGGCGAAGAGCAAAGTAATTTCTTTAACAAAGGCTGATGTGTCACCGTATGACAGCCTGTTATTCCCCAATTTTCCCGGAGTAAACACGTTGAGGAACTCAGTCACAGTCCTTTTACCTGAACACACTGCCATTTGCAATTTCCAGCTGTCGAGAGCAAGGCTGTTTGGTCTCTCTCGTTTGTCCTTAAGATGATGCCATTAGATTTGGAATCATGGACAGATATGGCAAGTAGTAGTTTATAATGTGGATTATAATGTGCAGTATCGCTTGAGAAGATAATCTTGTCTCTTACTGAGGGCAGAAATACCGACCTGCCTACACTGTCTTAGAAGATGACATTTTGGCATTTGAATGTGTCCCTGGGTGCTCGTACTTTTCTGTGTTTATCATGTAGACTAAATAAATTATGCTTTTTCCTCCTTTTGTTCTCACCTATGGTAAAAAAATGAGTGCGATGTTCAGACCTGCAGTGATAATTATAACACAAACTCATAGTTGAATCTAAAAATAAGAAACAAAATCCCAAAAAAGTGTTAATTTATGCTTTTCTGTATTAATTTTTTGGCTAAAAATGTAATACCTTCTGTTTAGATCTTGAGACATGTGATCAGATGAGCCTCAGTGAATTTAAATTCTACCACTGAGCATCTCACCACTCCAAACGGTTCATGACAGGCATCTACGGTAGTGTTGTTAATGCAGGTGGACAGTTGCTAGGTGACACTAAGGATGATGATGTCAGAGAAGATTAATTATTATGCCCGTGCTTAGCCTGAAAAGACTGACCTCATTGATGTCTGTGTCAGACAGCCGTGCTCAAAGCTCAGGCCATCAGACACCCAACTGGTTGCTCCCTTTTGTGGGGAGAATTGAAGCCTTTGTCTTCATCACATGTTCAGGCCAAAACAGTCTCAATTAGTCACAGTAAAGATATCATTAATTCCAAGTGCCATAAACATGATGGCTGTAATTAACACTCACCCCAGATATCCTCGTTTTTTCAATTAGTATGCTTCTGCTCTGGCTTTTTAATACATGAATCATGCATTATTTTACATGTATTACATCATGTCTTGTTTAAGTTGCATACATGGGCCTGTTGTAAGAGGGATAGTTTGCATGTCAAACAATATTCAAGATCTAACAAGGACTTGATTGCACCATGTGCTTATCTGCTCTAGTAAAAAAATTAGCATGTCTGACTAACGACTACTTCAAAGACCTTCACCACTTCTATATTTCGTGGTGTGACCTTTTAAAATGAGCTCAAATAATGTTATAATTAAAACACGCTTACAACAAATCATCTCTAATGAAATGCATCTGACTTAGTCGATGACAGGAGTTGTCCAGAACATCTGGTATGTACATGGCAAACAGGCCTTGAGTTTGGAGTGTTATTAATCTTTCAAGATTTGAACAGGCCTCAATAAATGCACCGATGGTTGTTAAAGGGAACAGTCTGGTCTTGGAATACTGTTTGTTTGCCACGATGCACTACAGATTTAGCCTAGCATCCTGTAATTGATGTTAACATTTATTAGTTTTCTCTTTGGAAATTCAAATTTCAGTTTGGATATATTTGCATGGGCTGCAAAGGATCCATCTGTTGCACCAACAACAAAGGATCATTTTTTCACTCACTCTTATTTGAAGCAGCTTTGGAGTGGGGGACAGCAGTGTTGTGTCATGGTGACACAAATGAGCCTTTTTGCAGGATGCAACTCCTGGACTGGAACACAGCAAAGTGACAAGCTCAAGGGCTAAAAATGCAGATGTGTCAAAAACTGCAGTTTTTGCAGCCTGTGGGGTCCAAAAGTGTTCAAATGTATCACAGCTGGTACAAAAAGGTTTGAGAAGCTTCCTTTTTATGACAACTGTACAGGAGATTTAGATTTTTTTTCAATGATATTACATTCACAGATGATGTCACAGGCAGTTTGTCAATAGGCATATACAGCCAATGGATAAAGGTCATTTTTAGCTGTATAGTAAGTTATACATTTGGTGTCTTTCATACCCCAGCAAAGTTAAAGTTACAGTGACTTGTAGCCTCTGGTAACCCATGGATATCAACCAAGAAATAATGTTTGAAGTGCTATATACTGTTTCTTCCCACTGTGTGAGCACATTACATAGCATGCGGACAAAATTGTCTGAAATCAAAGGCTGATTGTTTAGTATTAGAGCTTTTTATAAACTTTTCAGACAGCTGTGTAGTCAAAGGCTTTGTAGAAATGACCCCCCTCTGTCTACAAGATGACAACCAACAAATGTACAGTACATCTTACAAGCTCAGCCTGGGCAGAGAGCAGTAAAAGAACACATGTTCCTCTTTCATTACAAATAAACTTAGCTATATTTAATGTCCCTTTTTGTAGCTTTGATTGTCTTCCTAACAGCTCTTGTCAGTGCTGTCATTATGAAGTGACCTCTATGGTCATGCTATATTTTAGGTGAGCCCAAAATAAACCTTTTTTTCCCCAGTATTTAGCCTGTAAGAGTACTTTACTTTGTTGGATGTTCATAACTGAGGTTCAGAGATTTAATCTATGCACCAACATCTAATAACCAAGATGCAGAACCTTTCATTTTCTCAGATGAGAGCATCCTCTGAATGACATGAATGTAAATATCTTTTCTGCAAGGCTCCAGAATGCGATTAAGTTTGCAGTGTTAAATATGTGTAGCATATTTTGGGCAATATGCAGACATCAAATCCACAAATTATCATAATATTTACATTTTAAACATGTAGCTGATGCTCAGTAATTTAATTTATAGAAAAAAAGGACACACCTTTAACAGAGCAGTATAGTGCAGCCACCATCAGATGTCACACACAGATGTAAACAACAACCAGGGAGAGAGGCTTACTGAATGATGTGGTCACATTAATAATTGCAATTCATGTCAGCCAGGAGAAAGGTAAGCTGGATAAAAGTAGGTTTATTGATCTGTGGACACTTTCTAATTCAGCAGAGACAAAAAAATAAAACAACCTGTGCCAGTCCCCAGATAGTTCTACTGAGCAGCCTGTTAATCCTATACAAATACTCACTACGTGTCATAAACACTTCTGATCAGCAGACAGACAAATCAGGTGACCATACAAAATCACAGATGCTGCTAGGATATGTATATACAGTATTGTACAACAGCAAACAAAAATTAATCTTTGTTGATGGGAGAGCTGGACTGGGCGTCACTCCAATCACAATCCTCAGTGATTGTAGCCAGAAAAGCAGATTGTGTGTTGGCATGTTGGTGTTAAAAGTGTTTGAGAACATTTGAGCTGGTAGGTTTTTGGTACACATAAAAATTTATAGCACTGGCTGATCAGAATTTAGAGAACAAAGACTTTGGTTTTAGCATACTTTTTTGTGTCAGTTGATGAGTCTTATTGGAAAGAAATGTATAATATTTGCACTATAGCATCAGGGATTTGTCTATATTAATCAATATGTGTAATTTTCAGCCTAAGTTATTCTATTAAAAAGAAAATGGAAACTTTTCTCCAGTGAATTTCTCAACGGAATATCTGTCTTCAAGAAGACAACTCATCAAGTAAACACATTGCTGTGTTTGTCTCAGTGGCACCAGTGACTCAGCAGCAAATCCCATTGCACCAGTTGTTGTGGCTGGAGAAACTCATGAAACAGTCCTTGAACCTCTTAAGTACCATAAGGGGACATTAAAGGAACAATCAGATATATTTTGCACTGTCAGTGTAGAAAATGACCACACTCTGTGCCAGCAAGCCAGTGGTTATCGATGGCTGCTCAGATTCCAAGCTCTGTAAACAAGCTGCCTTGTCTTTGCTTGATGCATGTCCAGCCTTCTCTCCCCTGACGACCCCAAAGTTTGCTCAGTTTCATTTGTTTCGTGTGTGTGGGAGAGCATGCAGCCACAAAGCTAACAAAGAAGATGGTTTACTTGGAAGGCTCTTTCTTTTGAAGAATGTATTCTTGGGAGCAGCGATTTGCTCTTTGGTCTCTGCAGCTTTGTGGACAAGACAACTTTGCCAGTGCTGTAGCTGCAGCCATAGCCTGTGTACATCAGAATAGGGAGCTCTGCATGATGTATTGAATTTAAAGCTGATGGTAGAACTGCTGGCTGTGTTTGTGGGCTTACTGCACGACTGCTCCTGTGGCCTGGCCTTGCCTTAGATTAGCATAATTTACCTGATTTTAGTGTAATTAAGTAAGTCTGAGAACAAATTAATGTGGCTGTTTATCATTTTTGATGAAACACAGTGTTCTTTCTTACCTGTAATTTTAGCACCGTTCAATCCAAAAAGCTTTCAAGAGAAACACACACACACACACACACACACACTACTAATGCATAGTGCTGCTCACTGAGCTGATTAATTGGGCGTTAATGTGCTTTCAGTCACTTAAAAATAAATAATAAAGGTGACTGTTGAGCAATAGATAGTATCACATTCATGCAAACTGTTGTCTCACCGAACATAAATCAGTCAACCATCAGTGACTCTGAGTGATGTGACTTAGTAAGATGGACAAAGAGCCTGTCGGTGGACCATAGCAAGATGTTTGGTAGTGTGCTCTGAGCTGCATTGTTGTTGGGTTTGTGTCAGGAACGGATCTTTTTTTCACAGCACATGTTGCGTGTGATTGGCTATAGGAGCTTACCTGCCGTGATGGTGGAGATATAGACGACAAGAGCTCTTGAGAAATGTCTTTCGATAAGTGTAATTGTATGAAAGCTTTAATCTTCTTCTGAAGGATCTTTCCTGAGATTACATGCCCACATGACACACACATAAGGTGCCACTGGTGGATCTGTGGCACCCCTTATATCATGGATTGGCACCGTAAGTGAGCATCATCTTGTGTTTTTGTGCTAGAGGTTTACAGGAAGCACTGAAGTAGGTGCTCATGAAGCTACAATTAAAGTCCAGCACACCATAAACAATGGGTCTCAGCTTTGTTAAGTGTTTCAGGCTGTAGCATCCAGGATTACATGTGTCCAGTTTTACCATGTAGACAAGTTCACGGCATGAAGCAGCATGAAAGTCTACAGCAGGATCTGAAAAAAATGAAACCACATCTTTTTGTTGCACTCCACTATCTCACTGCCACAAACTTGGTGTAGATTTTTATCTTACCTTAAACCAACTAAAGATATTTTGGGTTATGGAGATACAAGAATGAAGATGGGGGAGTTCTTCTGCATTACTTTATTCCCCTCACTCTCTACTTATTCCCCTGTAGCACAACAACCTTGTTACACACAGGTGATCATCACATTCACCTTGTGTTCTTACAATAAATTACTACACATGTTAAAGAAAATACTTCTTAACATATTTGAACAAATAAATCTCATCTTAGCTCTTTTTTTAAATCAATTATTATTCAATCACTGTTATTTATTTGCTCCTTGTTATTTGTTCCATTGTCTCTCCTACACTCTCTCACACACACACACACACACACACACACACAGTGTGGGGAGTAGTTACATGACCTTGCTTTGCCTGGTCAGGCAGCTGGAGGAGAGACACCAGTGAAAAATATTCCAACCAAACAGCAATGTGTCCCAACAGGTTAAAATGCACCACTTTCATTCTAGGCTGAGGGTAAGGACATGAATCCACAAATAATCTCTTCCTACAATAACTGCATGTGTACTTGACCTTTGACCCTTTACTAAACTAGACCTGATTCACCGTGACTTACAGCCTGCTTGTGGTATGGACTGTAACAAATTCAGTGCTGGCCTGAATATAAGAAAACAGCCTGCCCCTTTCCAACACACATATATGTATACACATACATGTTATATATTCTCCCACTCTCTCCTTTCGACCAGCTCATCATGGCTTCCTTTTAGCTGTAACTCTCCACCGGAGGATGATTTGCTTCTGCAGTAAGTATTGACAGACTATCATGACTCGCTCTCACTTATCAGGAATGTATTTCCTGTGTGCTACCAGCTATCCACATCACCTGTAGGCACTTCTAAAGATGATAAGACACCTTATGAAAAGACTTTAAGAAGCTCACCAGCTTAGCAACAAACAAAGGATGATGCAACTCTTTCTGCAGTGGGCACATCACAAAGCTACGTCTGCATTTCACCTCCCTATAAGTGGACCTTCTGATCATACTGATTCCATAGGGATCAATTGATTTTGCTGTGACATTAAGCCATTCCAAGACCTGATGTGTCAAGGCATTTTTGCATCAGTACCACAGTCGATATGCCCTCCCAGTGGGACTGTACACGTGTCTAGAGGATGCCAAATTAGAGTTGGAGTTGGTGTTTTTGGCTTCGACATTAATACAAAAATCCACCTTCCCACTATCTATAAATCTCACAGATCATATTCCCAGTTTCTTGGCTCACTGAGCTTTGTGTCTAAGTGAGCTAATCTAACCTCTGCAGTCTTTGTGCTAAGCTAATTGGCAGCTGGCTCTGCAGTAACCCAACATCAAACACACATGGATGTGAAATCAATTTTCTAAATTGTCTTTTTTAAATTGTTTTTTTTTATGAAATATTGAGGTGTTCCCTAAAGACCTATGTCTACCTCTCATCCTTTGTGAGGGATGGTGTCTTGTGTGTCTGATTAACAGTCTAAGACAACAGCTGGCTTCTGGTTGGGTGTAGACCTGTCAGTGTCCTTTCAACAGTCATCCTCTTCGATCACTCCACGTGCCTGGGTGTGAATACCCAGTGTTCTCTCTCTCTACTGCTATGACATTCATCTCACACGTGTTTATCCTGCGCACAAAGCACAAGGTGGAAATGAAGTCTATCAGCAAAGACGCCGCTACAAGGTCCCGGGCTTTCAAATCATCGCTGCCACCGCTGGGTCCAGTTTTCTATTTGATGCTGCTCGTCGGTCGGGCATCGTGCGTTGCGCTTGTCCCCCGTCTGTGTCAAATTAAAGGTCAGTTTCTGGATGGTGAGGCAACTCTTCTCTTTATTCTAGTGCAGCCAAGGGAGAGGCCCAATAAATCTGGAGGGAATGTTGTCACTGGGGAGTCGGAAAGGTCATTCCCCACAGGGAAAGAGAAGTGGAGAGTCTCTCTCTCATTAAATTTTCTTGGCTATGTGAATTTTGTCCTTTTTTTTCTTTTTCTTTTTTTTCTAATTCCTAAATGTCACTTTCATACTCAGGTCAGCTGGCCAGCTAGTCTAAGACCACCTTTAATTAGAAGTCTGATTATTCTCTGTTTACCTTGTCAGGGTTTTTAAACTCTGCTTTCTCTTCTACATTTTTTAAATATAGAAATACTGACATGGCTCTCAGGTAGGCTATTCACTTCAGTTGGCAGGGAGATGAAACAGTTACCCAGATGACACCTCTCCGTACCGTTCTGCTTGGTGCTTCCACGGTCATATAAAAATAGAGCCGTGATCTCGGAGGTGTAAATGAATGCTAAACACCGATACAGTGTCTGTGTCAAATATCTTTATGTTCACACCTGGGGGCAGTCAGCCGACTCTCTTATTCAGGGAATGCTGGCAGGCTTCAGTGTAATGCTGGAGGTCATCTTGACCAAATATGTTTCTGTCATCCTCAGCTGGTGAAGGCACTGAACCTGTGACCTTTAGTTCTGTAAGATAAATGTTGCAGCCATAATGCTAGCCCGGCCAAAGCATTACGGTTTCCCTTTTTACCTGAAATCTGTTAACATGTGTCAAATCTGTGTTTTTGTTGGCCTTCAAAACACAATAAAACAAAGTGGATTATAACCAACAACTGCTATCTGAAACCTAGACAAGGTGGTGAAAGTTGTGAAAAAGTAATGAGACAGATTTTCACGGAACCTACGACGACACTTCATTAGAGACCCTAAGTTGTACTAAAAGAGCTCTAGGGGTGAGTGTATATGTAACAGTATGAATATAAAGCAGGGTGCTGTGAAGAAACAGCATCCATGCTGAGTTTATCTTTAGAAAATTCTCTGACAGGTTTGGAGGCTTTATTAACAAGTAATGTACCTGCTGGTACAGGAGCTCTTTCAATCTGTCCTTGTTTACATTCATTTGCAGTTTATGATTGTAGATGTGAAAAAAAGCCTCACAATGCCAGTTTCTGATGAAACACCTTTCAGGATCCAATCTGAAGTTTAAAAAAGGTAATTACACATCCTGGACTCACAGTCTCTTAGTATGATCTTTGCTGCCAATTAGTCGAATGTGTTACAACATTGTAAAAATGCAGTAAAAATGCATTTTCTGTGATTACTACCACAATGGTATATCTACTATTATTCCCCCACAAGGTAAATGTTTCCATCTGTGCATTTGGATTTCTGAAATTTTACCAAGAAACATTAAAATAACCTTTTCAGCTGTGTTTGCAAAGCTGTTAAAATGAATTCAGAACTACCTTAAGTGTTTTCTTTCTGTGGGAGTCATTATATGACTTTTGATCCTTTAAGAAATGCAGAACCGCTGTTTATTTCTCCCCTTCCTGTCCTTTCTCAATTTAGCATTGCTCTGGAGGAGGAGTTCCTCCTACACACAGGCTAACCCCTTTGGATACTAACTCTGTGCATTCCAGTAAGCTTTCATTTCCATCGGAATGCATAATGCATTATTAAGTTGGGTGCATGTTACATACAGGCACTGGATGCACATATTTTGCATCGCATTGCAGAATCCATCTTGAATCAACAGTAATTCAGTGAAGATCACACTCTAACAGTTCCTGCCCACTGTGCTCTGCGTGGGCGAGCTTCTGCTTTCCGAGTGTTAAATTGGAAGGTGGTGTTGCTCTGTGGGTAAAGGTTGCGTGGACCTGATTCCCTCCCACAGGCCGCCCTGCCGCTCCACTCTGCCAGGACTGAAGCCATGTGACTGTGGGAGATAGCTGATGGGGAGGTTAAGGGTACTTCAGGATCTCCCTCTAACATTAGACTTCATAGTAGCCCACCCCCGCCATTTTTCAAAACCTCACCACCCACAATGCACCACATGAAATCACTCTCCAGTGTGGGCCTGTTGTTGCATTGCCGGTAGGTGAACCCATCTGGCTGCCTGGCACTACAGTTGGTACTCTGCAGTGGGGGTAATGGCTTTCTTCAGTCGAAACAGCAACAACACACACACATAGATACAGCAGTTAAACAGGTCACACAGAGCATCCTATTTCCCAGAGGTGAAAGTTTTAGGAGAGCAAACAAGCACTTCAAATTGAATCTGCATGTTCATAAATTCATACTGAGTTCAAATTTACATTACATCCTCATCCTCTGGTGCTTGAATGTACACGCAGCTAATCTCTGTGTAAACACAAACACAGAGGCTCGCCACCCTCTGATAGTGGTGTCACGGAGCATGGTATCGGCTAGCTGTATGGATGCTCTGCTGCTCACCAACCCGTTTTCTGCCACAGCTTGACCAGTATGACACTGAGCAGTGCTGTTATAGACTGATGTATGGACAAGGTTTGTTGGACGTGCCTGTCTCTTGCACATTCATTCACCCGTTCCAACGTACAAATCGACAGCCACTCGGTCACTCTGTCATCAACACACATTAGAGAAGATAAAGGCCCATTACATGTTTCTTTTTGTTGTAAACAAAGTTGACTGTAGGAAATCCAACACTGTTAACCTACTAATACCCTCATCTAATTATTATTATTTTATTATTATTATTGTGTTGTTGTTGTCACAGTATATGTGAAAGTAATCAGAAAAAAACAGTCTAATAGTATTAAGACGATGTGTCATTGTTAAGTTAAATAAGTAAACAACTGGAGAAAATACAAACACATACACACGTTTCTCCATAACTGGTTAATGAGTTAATGTTAATGTTGTCAAGTACTTTGACAACAAGTATTGCATAAGATCAAAAGTCAAAACAGACAGAATGATGTCACTGGGCAATTATATGTCTTTACAACCTGGACCTTATGTTTGGACACTTAAACCTAATGCTATAGGCTACTACTCACCAAAATACAGGCTTAGATATGGGAACACAGTATTGCTAAAGCCTGCTAAAAAAGCTTTTTCTAAACATATATAGACACATATAAAGATTTCTTACTGAAAACATAATGCATGTGTAACCTGACAAAAGAAATCTGGCTATTTACGGTTAAATCCAAACCTGTAAATATACTCTGGTTGTCTGAAATCACTTATCTTTAAAGGCACTACGCATGCTGTGTATGTTTGAGCGTGTGTTGCCTCATGTCCTAATTATTGTTCTTCAAATCAGTCAATGTTCCGACAAATCGATGTGGGAGTGATCCATGGCTATGAAATGTCCTAGCATTTGTTTAATAATGCATTTCTCATTAAGCCTTGTCCTCTGATTTGACTGATGGTTATTTGATAGTAAATCCGACGTAGACGCAGCTGAGCTAGAAAAAGGAAGAAATGTGGTCAAAAAATAGACAAAAGACAGAGAAAATTGTTCAAACCAAGTCTGAACACTGAGTGAAAAAGAAAGAAATTGGGTGTGAAAGAAGACAGACAGAAAGAGAGCTTCAGAAACAGAAACTGCAAGACATAGACTGCAGTAGATAACGACAGGGAGACAGAGCAAGAGGCAGAGAAATTAGGCATGAAAGCTCCACTAAGGGAGAAGGAGCCCTTCACCTCAAGGCCTATTCAAACAGACAGAGAGTAGCCAGGCTGTGCAGGAGATCTTTACATCCATAATCACAGCACTCTAACAGAGCCTAATGCTTTATGACGGCTGTGCCGGTCCTGAGACGGCAGTGGGTGGCTGTGGGTCGTGGTGAGCCACAGGAATAATGACTTCAGTTAATCTGCAGTACAGGACATTCAGTCTCGAGGGAGTCCGTGTCAGCTGTCTGGACTGGATCGATAGCATCTGTAACACCAAGCTTTCTCCCACCACCTCAAGTTCTCACCTCCCACCAACAGTTCACTGCATCCTCACCTTGCTGCTTTTGCTACCCTGATGTCGTTCTTGATCTCTTGAGCGTTGAACAATCAAAAGTGGGGGGGAAATGTATCCAGGCAAGACAACATTTTCCTTTACCTGGGCTGACACAGCAGCTAAAAATAGTTGCTTTCATCTTGGTAAAGGATTGGATTCAGGCGGTGTGTGGGAGCTTGTCTGTGGCACTCTGTCCTCTTAGCCAAGGTGCTGGAGTGCTTTCAAGTCGTGGTGCAGGGGTCGAACATGCAGTGTCATCATGCTCCACTCTTGCAGTTTTGGATAGCTGCATGTCTGTCAGTGCCTGAAACTAAAATCTGAAGCGGTAGCCACAGTGGGCCCTTCTCTGAGGGAGGCAAATACTGCAGGCCTGATGAAGGTTTCTGATTCCTGAGGCAGCGTTTTGCTCCAGCCTCCTAACGCCTCTGCTTGCTCCCTCTTCCATTTCTCACACATCACTCACCGCTCAGTCCGAAACCCATGCACTGACAGACAGTCGTCTGGCTGAGGCCTGACATTCGGTGTACACAGCGCCAAGCCCTCCGACACAAGCACTGTCAATCAAATGACACTGGCAGGAAACCCTCAGATGTGTTTGGACAAGAGGATGAGGATTTCAGCCGCACAGATTGCTATTTGCTGTGCCACAGGGGGGAGACGTAGGAGCCTTCTATCCCAGCCCTGTGGCTCTGCCGCCTGGCCTCTGGATGGAGCCTCCGGCCTCTTATACATTGATACTGTGCACTGCTGTAAGAGTGTGGCAGTGGGCTTATTTCCCTGTGACAGAGACAGATAGGGGAGACAGACTTTGATAATGTGAAAAAGGAAATAAGGTTTTTTCCCTTCTGTGTATCAAGGGAGGATGATAAGATGGCTGTTCTGAGCATCGAAGTTTCAGTCTGGTTCCATCTCAGCGGCTCTCTCTGCTGAAGAACATTCACATAATCATATATTCCTGCATTTCTAAAAAAACAAACATCATTTCTCGATAACAGTCTCGGTCTGAGTACAATCATCTTATTTATTTAAGTCAAAGTTCAGCTGTTGCGGCATTAATTTCATCAACAGTGATGACAACTTTCACCACCAATTTACTCAGCTGTTAATTAATGCTAATTCTTTGACTTGGCAAAGCAACAAAACACAAACTCTTGACTGTTTACTGGTTAATATTCTCCCTGCAGACCAGCGTCTGAACTGTTCATGCCAGGCCAAAAACGGTTTCAAACAGCACTCTGTATCATTTTGATGTGAGTGTGTGAATTAAACATTGGCTTAAACAGCTACATCCAGAGACTGCATATAAAGATGGATGATGTGACAGCTCCCAGAAGGGAAGCTTCACATTTTGACTGCCTAGTGGCTGGCTGCAGTATAGGTTATATCCACATCCTCTTAGTTAGTAGATGGGAAATAGATCCAAATAAAGACTGGAGGTACTTTTTTTTTCCAAACTGGTTTATGGATCGTTAAATAGTTCTTATCATGCTGATCTGTATTCAAGTGCTCATATTTAATTATTTTGTGACCTGGATAACTGAGAATCTTCATCGACACATATTCAATTGGTTACTGGTTTCTGAAAATGGAGGATGTATCACGGTCAGCATCCAAAGGAACAGCCAAGCTATGACCGCAGCTGCACAGACCCTTTGTACCAAATATAAATACAAAACATAATTTTCTAATTTTCTAATTTTCTAATATGGCAGCACCTGTATGCAAGATATTTTTGCCTCACTCAGTACATTGGTCTGTGAATAAAGTCTGTGGCTACGTGTCAATCACAGGTCCCCTTGCACCAGCAGTCTGTGTTATCACAATCTGCTGTAAATGCAAGGCCACTTCAGGATGTCATGATTGCAGCAAATGCCAATGTAGTATAAATGTAAATGCATGGTTGTGTGGACACTGTCTGTCAGCCCATTGGCTAAGCACTAACGCAGTGTTTAACTGAGAAATGGTATTGGTAGTCCAATCTCACTTTGAACTGTAGTCTCAGAGGTTGCAACTTGTCCATCGATGATGAGTATATTTGGACTCATACAGTTTAACCTCTACACTGTAGCTTTGAATTGGGGCCATACTAGTCAGTCAAACTCCATTTTTTACCATTTTTTACTGTGCTTTTGTTTAACATTGATTAGTCACCAGTACGTATGTTATGGCCGTGAAATCTCTTAAAATGCAATTGAATGGATTGTGCCCTCACAGCCAGAAAAGCATGTATAGCATATTGGAACTACGTGTGGCTATTGATCTTCAAAATTGCTAGTACATTTCAGAAAAAAAAGAAAAATTTGAGCCTCATATCCCATTCACCGAGATGAGACAGCTTGAGTGATAATTTTCAGAGGTGCTAACTCCCTGCCTCTCTCCAAATGTCTAAAAGACTCTGAAGTGATGTTAGCAATCACAGCTTAAGACTCACTGAACCTTTTCATAATCAGCAGAGCCTTCTCTCATAAATGTCAGCATGAGTGTGCTGCGCCACACACACTTCCATTCTTCAGCCCTTATCACTGTCCATGTCAGAGCTTTTTCCTTCTTCTATAATTTCACTACTTTACTGGTGCTTTTTTTGTTGTTTGCATGTTTAGCTTTCCCAATCATATTCCAGATAAGTACAAAATACAATAACATTTCAGAGAAATTTCAGATTCCAAGCCAGTCATTTTTTTAAACTAATTTAACTATCAATAAAAAAACCTTTCACTGAAACAAATAGTGACATTCTATCACAACACACACATTTATAGTGCTCTCTGCTTGAATAAAGTGTTGAGGTGACAGGTTTATCATAGCATATTGTAATTGAACCCCAGTGTTTACACAGGGGAACAGCAGTAGCACCTTCATCTGCAAAATGCATTTAGGCATCATATTGAGCTGTAGGTCACCGGAATTTTAAAATAATACACAAACACTGCAATTGTTGTGAATGAAACAGAAAAATGAATGCAGTGCATGCCACAGTTACAAGCGAGGTCTTTGTTGGGTTGACTGCTGGATTGATTAAAAATACAAACATATTTGACATGTGAGATGGATCACTGAAAAATGCAACAGCAATGCATTCTGTGTATATATGCCATGAAGATTTCAGACATCATCTTACACAGTAGTGGGCTACACGGCACTGTTCAGGCTGTACATGTCTTGTGTTCATTTCACACAGTCATAGCCAGTGACAGTACACAACAGGCAGTGACTATGAGGTGATAGTGTATTTTGTGCTGCCAGCTACAATCGCTCAGCCATGAAACACATTTCACAAAGTTGCCACATGACGATTGTTTCTGCACCTTTAACTGACTTCAGCTAGGAAGCAACATGCTGTGTATTACAACTGAGTGTGAGGTCTGCTCCATTGCACCAAGTCCTCCATCTTTGTTCAGCTTTTGATATTCTACCAAGTTTTCCAGGTGCAGATTTAATGCAAACCATTCAGCTCTGGCTTTAATTAAATCTGTTCTGCTAATGATCCAATTAAATGAGAAGAAGTTAAGGAAAGGCTATGGCACTTTAATTAAGTCATGTCAACGGAGAGTAAAACATTGGCATAGCCTTCCCGGCTTCACAGTTGGCTTACTGGCTAACTGGCGTGGATTGCTCTGGCCTCTGGTTTGAATAGTGTTCCTGTGTGATAATACACAGCAGCACACGCTGCCTCCTGCACAGCTTGAAGCCTCCTGCTTCTGTGCTCTTTCCACTAATCCTATACGATGTAGATTGTCAAAACAATTCTTTTTTTTATACATTAAACCCCAAAGGAAAAAGACATATTTAAAAGAAAAAAACAGAATAGAAATTAAGCAGTGTGTCACTTTGAGCAGCCACGGACTGAAAGGTGTTAACAAATAAATGTTCATGTCCTTTTGTCTTTATGTATTCTTATATATAATGGCCATAGTGGAGGGGATCTAGAATATGTGTTCTTGACATATTGGCCTCAAACTCTATTGATGATACACAGCAATAGGTTGCAAAGGAACTGAGCCTCTGCAAGAGCATGAATGGACAGCCATAACATTTTGTATTCATCAAGATGATCTTGTGGCATTTAACTGAACGCTTTGGATGTCTAAGTTCAGGTTTCCATGCTAGTGTGGCTTTATCCCATGTGTTTGGTTTTCTGTATTAATTTTACATTCACTATTCCATTTAAATTAATGTAATTCACTCTGCAAAAAATTGCAAATTAATGCAATGTAGCTTTCCTACTATTACATAAATATCATTAACTGGTAGCTGTAATTCCCCTGTCAGGTGCCATTAAGCCATTGCAGGAAAAAGGTTTAGGACTTTATAATTAAAAGAACTGCAGTGAAAGAAAATATGTAAAAAATATCAGTACGTTATATTTTAAATGGAATTATGCCACAGTATTTCTGCATTGTTCGATCTAGATTAAGTCTCTAGTTAAAGATTCATCAAGTTGCTGCGTTTAGTGGTGCAGAACTTATGTTAATGTATCCAAAATCTACAAAATTATTGCTAATGGGATGTTTGGCAGAGAGTTAGCCAATGACCTAGGGGCTGCTGGGAGGCCGGCCTGTCTTAGCTGTCTTATACGGAGGCCTGGATCTGCATGGCCCGCGGCCCTCTGTCTCCAGTGGGGTGATGGGAATTAAGATCTGGCAGCCATGGTTGGGTCAAGGTGGCTTCCTGCTGTCTGAGACTCACAGGGATGCCCGACTCAATGCCAGCCACGTCACCCCTGCCAGTTTAACAGTACCATCTGCCCCTGCTCCTCCTTCCGCTCAGCCAGTCTCGTCAAAACAAGTCAAGATGGCAGCCCCAGGTGGCTGTGTATGACAGCTACGGTGGAGGGGATGCTGGGAGATGCTGAGAGCTGCTGTGCGGTTGTGGCAATCATCCAGACAGGCCCGGGCTGGTGTTATAACATATAACCAACTCAACACCTTCTCAGCTGCGAGACAGCGATGTAGCAACCTGCTACCCCCCCACCAGACAGAATCCTGGTCAGGGATTACATGTTAGCTTTGGATCAGCTCAGGGGGCTGGCATGCTGCCTGCACTCTGTAACATGGGGGCTGCCACAGTCTGATTCCTAAGCTGCTGTTTGTGTTTACTGTTGTTTAATTATCACCTTCTGAAAAAAAAGTGGGTCTCTGATCTTAAAGTAGTACAGGGTGGCAGGTTTTATTGGATGTTTGGGGACTGCTTATACATCTGATCTGTGTATTGTAGGCACAGAGCTTATTGTATACCTCAATATGTTGTTTCAAACTTGTTTTTATTGCATTTATGGGCTGTAGACAAACACCACTGTGGTTTAAGCTGGTGAATATGTTGCTGCAAAGAGCTACTAGCTCCCCATGGAAAATATTTAATAGAAAGTATTTTAGGCATTTACTGCAAGGCCCTGCATTCAAATTACATTCAATTGTACTATTTGAAGTGCCAATGGTAAACATTTGTTGTATTTGTGAAGGTAGAAACTAGAACACTATTTTCCAAAAAGCAAAAAGTCAAAAGGTGTCTTAGGTGTGAGATAAAAACATGTTGATCTATGATCTAATTGCACATTTGATGATGCGAGGATAATAAATGATGGAAATTCTAAATATGAGACATTATAATTTCCTTCTTTTTTATCTTACATCCCTCTGTCGTTCACACTTGTTGGGCTCAGGAGAAGTTTAAATCCCGCACACCTGAGTCAACAAGATTAGCTCTACTTCCTTAAAACATTACAAGAATTGCCAAAGAGACCACTTGGCCAAAGCCACCCGGATGTGTGACGCACGCCAAGGTGACGGTCTTATTGTTGCAGAAGTGCAGTGTGATGAAAGGATAAATGGATCCTTCAGGCTAATGGAGGGAGGCGGCCCAACCTGCAGCCCACTGAGTGGAGCCAGCTGTAGCCGAGCCGGGAGGAGTCTCTCCGGCTGGGCTGCAGAGCTGCTTTTCATGTTCTGAATGTCGCTGTGCTCATTTCTGCTGGTGAGAGAGGGAATGATTTGGATGTCACCTGCGAGGGTTACGTTTCTGAACCATGAGGTCCATCCACCTGAATTCATCATTGTCATTCAGCTCAGAGCCTCAATGCTTTGCCTCCCCTCTACAGAGAGGCTCCCAGCTGTGCGGATGTTAGACACGATAACTTGGGTTGAGCTGACAAACAGCTGCTGTTCTCTAAACCTGTGCTTATATTTACTGACCATTAAGAAGGAAGCACTGTTTTTTGGAGAATAAATTGGCTCACTGTGGCGAGGAGACGATTGATGTGGTATTACCTGCCATTTCTTTTTTTAATAATCAATGTTTCCTCGGTCTGCTTCAATTGCCACCTATTTATATTCCTACTGGCATTCTGCAGACTGTGACTTCACTAGAATGCAAGTTGTTTCCAGCATTTTAATCTGTTCTTATTATGCTTTTATGAGCAATTCTCAGCATTATTGTGAAAGTTGGTCAAGTAATTACTTCCAATTGACTGCCTCTGGAATATTACTCATTTTGATGCTGTTCCTTGGTGAATTTTAGAAAATACCCCTTTTGGAATTCATGAGATAATTTCTTTTAAATAGGATTCCTGAAGTGTAGCCTTGCTGAAAACAATTTACAGTAGCTCATTTCAGCCAGCTGTGCTTTTCTTATACTGGTCTGTGTTAACAAATGGCACGACTGTCTGTCACTTCTGCTTTCCTATTACAGTTCGTAAGGCTTCATTTGATCAGTGAGATTGCAGATACTGCAGTCTGCACATGAAATGTGAAGGGAAGCCGAGGCAGCTACAAAAATGGGTCCTTTATGCAGTTTCTGTGCGGTTGAAACCTTATATGAATAAAATCTATCTTAATACTCTTGATGTTACAAAATATATCAATACATTTATTAGAAGTGCAGATAAAATCAGCTTAAAAATATAAATTAACTGAATGATTCAGGATTTATAGACTCTGTAAGGTAGAGACACAAACCAGAGCTAAAAGACCTAGGTGCCTAAATATGTAAATAATCCAACAAAAGTTGGAGAAGAAAATGTGAAAAGAAAGATTTTGAAAGGAAAAGTGCAACATCTGTGAAAAAAATTCTTGATGCTTACACACACTTTATAAAACTGATGTCAAAAGTCAGATTCAGATTGAGACCATGTAGTTCCCACATGTCCTTCTTTTGAGAAGCATTTTTTTTCTTTGTAGCTATATGATGACCTTTAACCTGAGTGCTCACTGAGCTCCTGCTATACATTTCCATGTAGTATGTGGAAGCTGTCAAAGTGTGGGTGTCGGGCCATCACTTTAACATAACAGCAAGTGTTGGGGAGTAACGGTTACATGTACCGACATTACGTATAAATAATACAAAATATGACTGTAACTGTATTCTGTTACAGTTACTGATAATTTGAATACAGTGACATTTTCTTCATTGTCTTTGTTCGACAAAGATCTTGTTCACAGGAATGTCCCACATTCTCCTGATCGCTTGCCTCATTGAGTGTGTGAGGGTGAATAACCGTTAGAGTGAGAGCTCTTACCGTCAACATAAAATCTTCTTTCTTAACATTAATGTATGGTAAAGTACAAACATTTTGCTTGCAGTCAGGTAGATTTACAAGTAAATACATGGTTAAATGAGGGACCCTGTTTTACATACTGTGTAAGGAGCAGACTGTAGATCCATACCTTTTTGTTGAAAATGTAGTGTCTGCTATGTAGAAGGAGCAGATTTGAGTTGTCCACTTTCATAGTATGACTATAAAATACTGCCTAAATTTCCTTTATAAGGTTACCTTGTTAATAATTTTATTGATATTTATTTTTCTTTTGTCATTATTTGGATATTTGGTGTCGAAGTAATCCAAAGGTATTGTAAAGTAATCAAGTTACAATATTTACAAGTAACTAGTAACTGTACCGGAATACATTTTTAAAGTAATCCTCCCTACCACCCTGATAACAGCACATTATGTGATGATGCTCTGACAGTAAATCATTCCCCACACCCTTACCTACATTTACATAAATTTGCATCAATGTTTTGTTTTAGAAAGTGGGGCACAGGAAACTTGAGTGTCCTTGAAACTGGTGTTTTCGAGCTGTCAAGGAGAAACTGCTCTTCAGTTACGGTTCTTTTCTTCTTCTTCTCTGTCTTTTTTTAATGAACGGGAAGAAGGGGAGACAGTCCTCATTTCATGCATCAGATTGTTAAAATACTTGAAGCCACTGAAGCGCATTCACTTGACACCCATGGGTCACTGTTTTCCTTGCTGTTATGCTCTTGCATCTAACTTGCTTGGGCATCTAACAGGACTGAGCAGATGCCTTGTATGACACATACACATGTGGCCTCACTATAGAAACCAACCTAAAATATTAATAAAAAAAATAAAATAATAGGTTTTAGGTCTGGTTTTGTCTCTGACAAATTAAACGGCCCTGTTGCTGTTGCTCTCCTGGTTTCCACAGTAACTAGTTTACAGCAGTGTCTTGAGATGCACACAGAGCAGCAAAGCTTGACTAGAGCCATAGAAGGAAGATTTCCCCTTGAAATTAATGAAAGCATCTCCATTACTATAAAGGGCTCGCTAGTGTACTGTGTTCACTATGTGTGTTAGCAGTAGCATGACAGTTCCATTACATTTCCAATAGAAGAACAAGCCACAGTGGTTGATGTGTGCATTCTTCTTCCTGCACTGCATTATAATAAGTCGAGGTAAAGTCGGTTAGCGTATTGATGATGTTAATACATCAAAAAATGAACTGTAATCCCGCCAATTTACACAACACCACACATTTTTCACCATGACAGACTCTAAAAGGGGTGAATCATTTGTAACCTGCTGCTGGATATTAGTGTCTCCATTACATTTTTGGACATGTAAGATATGCTCAATGCCACAGATGGATTTGGTTGTGTCCAACAGCAGAGATAAATACTTTATGGAAGTGCTTCCATACTCCCTCAATTAATGCATCTATTGCTTTATTATTGAGACTGTACAATATCTTTTAGTATCTTTAAGTTATTACCATGAATAATAAGGTAAGATCAAATACTCCCAAGGCTAGAATCAGTTATTAGCAATAATATATAAGTAATATAATATGTTAAACTGGCTCTTTATTTGCTTTATTTCTAAAAGATGTATCATAAAAAATAAAATCTAATGTTTTACGTATCTTCCTTGGAGAAGATCAAGGCTAAATACGTACATATTAACCATTTTACCATAAGAATCCAATGCACAAAGCGATGCCAAGTGTTTAGTATGTAGTTTAATCCTTGACAATCAGCAGGGATTAATGTTCTACAGCATAAAAGACACTTTTAGGCCACTTCCAGTAACCCCTAATGGAAAAAGTAAACAAAACTGCATCTTGCCAAATCGTTGCTCCTGGTGAAGTGAATTAGGACTTAAAGGTCTGAAGTTATAACTGGGATTTCTGCAATAGTTTCTCCCTCAGCCTCTGACAGCCGCACAGCAGTCCCCATGCTCCACATCCTGATGATAAGAACTTTGATTGCACAAGCTTTCTCTGCTCTAAAGCATTGTGTCCATTTTCCTGCAGCTCCCATGGCTATCGCTTCTGTTATTGGTGGGGGAGGAATAACCATTGTGACAAAGACAGACTAAGGCTGGGCTTGTAGTTTAGACGAAATGTTTTAATTAACTGAAGCAATGTTTAATCCAGTCCGAGGGACAGGGGGATAAAACAAATGGGCTCAGCAGTCTGGCTTCCAGGCTGTGGTGTATAGTCTGACGCAGGTCCTCCTTCCAGGAACGCCTCGGTCACTTCTCTGAAACATCTCGATTATTAAACTAAAAAGCACTCAGCTGGTCAACCTTACAGCAAAGGATTTATGGAGTCTGTTTTTTAACTTATCCTCAATTTCATCCTTATTATTTTTCAGATGGAAATGATTGGAAGCCAACTCAATCAGAATTACCTGGCCTTGAGCTTCATCGTTCCCTGTGTGTGGGAACACATGAGAGATAACTTTATTACAGACGCTGATGTTTTTACAATATAGCGGACAAAAACAAACGTGCGTTGTGTTTACCATAATCATTCTGTGTTGACCTGCTTGCATGCTGAAAAAACAAAAAAAAAAAGCACTCAAAGAAACAAGTCCATAAGAGAGGCGGAAAATGTTTCTCACAGTCGTCTGGAGAGAAATACTCCCGGGTGTCTTTTATTGGTGTTTTAATCAACTCTAACATTTTATTGATTTCAGCAAGAGGCATTTCATAAAGCAGCAGGCCAGAACAGGTTGGCAGTGTGTACTTTCAGCTGAACAAGCAGCAAAACTTTTCTCCATGGGAACCCTGAGCTCTTTTTTTTTCGTCATCAGAAAACTCCTGCGTCTCTCCCCGCTGTTTATCTCGCAGTACAAAGACTTTTTTTTTTTTGCTTTGCGTTTCTTCTGAGGCTCAGTGCGTATTTCATCTCCATAATTAACAAACACAATCAGAGTTATGGATAAAAGCTTCGAGTCTACCTGTGGCAGCGCCGTCAGCCCATTGGCGGTTCTGTCTCTGGTTGTCTCATTAGATTGATGACAATTTTCATTACATTACTCAGCCTATATTAACAGCTCTATCCCTATCTGGAGAAATAATCAGACTCATGGCTTAAAGGCTTCCTTCTCTTGTGTCTTGGAACGTTGTCTCACATCGCTTCCCTGCAATCAGCAAGCTTAGACGGATGACTGTGCACAATATTGTCTTGCATTAATTACTGAAACTTAAAGTTATTTTGCAGGCATACATTCATACAAATGTCTTTACCACAACAGTGCTAACCGGACTTAATGGCTTGATGTCAGTGTCCTTTGTAGTTTCATACACACCTGAGTTGTTATCGTATTTTCCATTCATCTTACCTTTCTTATTAACTAAAGCATAAACAGCAAAAGAGATTAGAATCAGCTAAACAACGCCACTACACAGAGACTAATTTGTTGGTGTTATTACGCTGATAGCAGAAGTCATAAAAAACCTACTGAATAGAGAGGATTAAACCTATTAAATGAAATAATTTCTCATCATTTGCAGCTATGCCAGAATGAAAGTAATACAGTGGGACCTTTAATTGTTTGAAGAATAGTTATCAAACGGAAGATGAACTCATCTACACAGACATTTAATGTTACATGTAGCAATTCTAAGTGAATGTTTCCTTATTTTTTCAATGAAAAGGGTCTTAGGGTAGAGTGTCAATTTATAAAGATATTTATGTGTATTGTAATGTTATGTTAAGCCTTAAAATAAACTGTAAGAATGCTATTAGCAGGAGTTAAAGGGTGAAAGTTGGGATGTCATCACAAATGATTTAAATACATACCATTCAAAATGTTGAATACCCTCATTGGAAAGGGTAGTGTTAGTGTATCAGCCCAGGACCTCTATTGTGATTAGAACCATAGCTCTTACAAATCCACCCAGCTCTTCTTTCTCATAGTTACAGCTACTGTAGTTACAGCCAGTTTCTGCCTTTGTTCTAGAAATACATTTTAAATTAAAGCTTTAGTCAGATTAGCCTCTGGCTATTATCCACTTTGCATATTTCTCGATAAGTACGGGTAGGACTTCAGGTGGTGTCACTGTGAAACAGAGACCCACGTGTGCGAGGTTAAAATGTCTTGGGGAAAAAACAAACAAACACCCGAGATATAGCTGTGAAATTACAGATCAGGTGAGCTATGAAAACCATCAAAGGTTAAGCTGTCATCAACAGACTGGAAGATTTACACTTCTGATAAATATGCTTTCAAGAACGTTTTACTGATTTCCCAACACCACCTTTATACATTGTTTTATCTGCAAAAGAGGAACCGCAGAGCTGCTATTGTATGTTTGACAAACACTTTAGAAGAGCTGAGAGTTATGGATCCTGTTCAGGGGGTACTTGAATAGCAGCTGCAGTTTGATGTTATTGAACTGGGTTTGCTGTGGAGGAGGAATAAACAGGTTTAAAAGCAGATGAGAGGAACTGTGCTGAGCGATTAGTGCGACACCGCACACGTACAGAACAACCAGAGGATTTTTCCTCAGATTAAAAGAATTACCTATTTTTATCCCTCTTCCCCAGAGCCAACCTTACCTATGTTTGATGCAGATTTGGGGCGAATAATAATAATCTCGATTATAATGAAGTGGTGGCTGTTTGAAGTTTCTCCTTGGCTGTTTTGATGAAATGAATTCCATACGGTACCTTTAACACAATTCGTGGAGCTCACTCCTTTTTTTTGTGTTTCCATTGATTGAACTGCCTAAGGAGGGAGATTTAAGCACATTCATCCCACTTCTTTTATCAGTAATAGTATCCGAGCACCATTTCACAGACACAGACATGTGATCTATTACATTTTTTTCTTTAATCATTTACAGTTGACCAAATTGTTGTTTTGATAAGACAGGACGTTTACAGTAGAAGATAAATATCTGTTCCCAAACTAGCTTCTGAAATTCATGAGCTAAAGTAGACATAACGAGGACAGCCAGTAACTGAAGATTTCCAAACTATATATGACAGGTGAATATTTTCCACCTGTGAGCTGTCCCTTAAATCTTCTCTCGGGGCTCTGCACTGTGGCTGCTGCTGCAGTCTGCTGCTTCCAGTGTAAGGACAACCCTACATGTGCAGAATGTTTAACTAAGAACGGATGTGTGAGAAGATAGACTTCATTTGTTTCATGCAAAGGATTCTATTGTTCTAATTGTCTTCCATATTTTAGCATTAATAAATCATTATCTGATTGATTTTAGAGCATTTGGGTGATTGCTGTAGACAAATTAGACAATTAGTGAGTAGCATGTCGGTGTCTGCATTGCAGGTGTCAGGCCAAAGCTGATCTGGGTCTCTTACAAAATAGAAAGGAACACTGAGTTATGGCACGATTTAGAGAGAGAAAGGTGAATATTTGATCATACATGGCAGGACTAAGATGATTTAGTGAAACCAGACCAGGTGATGGGGCCAGCCAGTCTGATATAAGAGTGTAGTAGACAGAAATAGATCCATTTTCGTGAGTGAACTACATTTTTTTTGCAATATATGTCACCAACACAAACATCACCATGTCACATCTTCAACAGATTTTCATTGGATTTTAGGATGTGGGAAAAAGTATGAAACAGTGTGAAAATCACAACCAGTTCTGTCATGTTGAGAGCTGCAGATATGTTCGCTGTATGTGTTAGATCCTTCTAGTTATTAAGCTTCACAGCTGAAAAGGGTTTTTTTAGGGCACTTTTTACTACAAATGTATCTTTTTTTTAAAATTTCAACAAACATCATATGTTTGTTATGTATGAGGAAATTTTCTCACAACCACACCCCTCCAAATCATGCAATCTCTTTATTATCTCTTATGTCCAGTGCAAAAAAGAAAAAAACATAAATCATCAACACATTTCAAAGTTCTCTTTAGGATCAAGGCCATCTGGTATGTGAGCTGATCAGAAACTGCTTTAAGCTTCAGCAATCATCTGATGTAAACAAATACTTGCCAAAAAAAGTGATCAAAAGCAAACCACCAGCCAACATTTAGATAGAATATTTTGTTTTGTTTACATGCAGGGGATGGATCAAGAATCCTCAGGCTTTTTTTGTTTCTTGTTTCTGTGTCATCATATTAGCAAAAAAACCCATCTGACAAAAGTCAAATTTCTTCTGAGATTATTAAATACACGGTGCAGCAGGAAAATCGACGTCTTCTGCAGGAGAAAGTCATTGATCTACTCATCTACTCACTGAATAGACAATTGTGGCTGTAATTACCACTGCAGAGGCGAGGCGATGGAAATAAATGGATGATAAATCATTGATCAGCGTTATGTAACCTTAAAAGCACGCCACCTCCTTCAGAGACAAAATCTCTGACGTCCAGCTGCGGCTAAAGATAAATGATGGTTGGTCCAGCATGGTGGAACATGCACAGAAACATACATTGAGTATTCTATCACAGTGCATTCAGGCAGGCTGCATGCAGTATATTTAGCTGTAGAATGGGATGGATCAGTGGACCATGAGATGCATAGTTGCACTGAGTGGGCTGAAAAGCATGAAATAAGTTCCTAGCATTATCAGACAGAGACATGCAGATGGCTGGAGCGGCATACACACATGCACACCTTATTAGCAGCTTAAACCTGTATTCTCCACCGGGGGAGCTGACTTTTTCTAAGTGACCTTTCAGCTATAGGACAGTCTTAGGGGTTGCAGCCAGTTCAGCACCGGCAAATGAGGGAAGCTATTTATGTCAGGAATACCTTTGGCGATAAGCAGAGATAGCTTTGAAGTTTTAGGTGGTGGATCACCATAATAAACACAGAAGCTGCATAATAATACTTAGCAGCTCTGAAAGTAAATGCTGCGTTCACTCAGCTTTCTTGAAGAGAGCGTAAACAGTGAACTAACGCTTGAATAAAAGCTGCATCAGTCAGGGGTAGACTGTAGGTTTGACTTATGTAATATTTTAATTTCCTTCACATAACCTGAAACATAATGTTCTGACACTGCAGTTCAGACCTCACCTCGATCAAAGCGGGTCTACCTCTGTATTTTTTATTGCTGCATTGTTTTATAAACTGCACATGGCTGCTGTACAACAGAGCCCTTCCTCCTCTAAAATGTCAGCTTCTCACCACTGAAGAAAAATAAATAAATAACTTTCTTTGGAGATTGACATGGATGGTATTTTAAAAGTAGACATCATATTTTGAAAAGTGCTTTTGTAACTTACAGTAATCAGCATTACTCATAGAACACAGAGACATTTCAAAGAGAAGAACAAAATGTAAAAGTGAAGCTTTCAGGTACTACAGCAAATATTAACAGCTCCTGAATTTCTTTATGTCCGAGGTGGTGATTTGTTTTTTGCGTCACTTTGCTCAGCAGTTGTCCGGTTCTTCCTCTGCATGGTCCTGAATGTCAATCCGCAGCACTCCCCCACACTCAGACAGTAGCTACCAGTAATGTCGCACTAATTAGCCAACCCTCTGGAGTAGCCAAGCCCTCCCAGTGGCATCTGTGCCAAACAGAATTATTAAAGAAAGAAGGAGGAGGAGCTGCACCTCCTCTGCAGAGGAGCAAAACACCCAGGTTCAGTTTAGCATTCGCTTCGTCACCCTCTGGCATGGGAGGGGGGGGGGGGGGGGAAGGGGGGAATCAACACTGTCATCAATATTAACACCTAGATACATCCGCAGCTCTACATCCGCTATTTTTTAAATGTAATTTTTTTTATTACCCCCAACCTAATGAAACTTTTATATGACTCTCACAATTAGAATTCCTTATTCAAATGAGCACTGGGGAGTGTGGCTCAGTGACTGAAAAGCTGCTGTGTGTGTGTGTTGGATACTGTTGTTACAGACTTTGGTGATGCAGGTCTGTATTTATGTATACACACATATATATGTGTGTGCGTGTGAGTACGTATGTGATGGTTGAGGGTTTGCACAGTACATCCTTCCAGGCCTGGAAACAGAGCTGCCTACTTTATGAATAGATTAATTTTCTACATCACTAATTTTTTAATTTAATAATCCCCCTCCCCCCCCCCTCCTCCCCCTCCTTTCTGCAGCACTTGGCCTTCCTCACCTCCTGTCTTTTGGCATTCCATCGCCTTTGATGGCTTATTTGCTGATTTGTTTATATATTTATTAATTCATTTACCCTACCCAATCCAATTTTAGCTGACATTTCTTGTTCAGATGCGAAGGATGACCTTTGAAAACAGAACACTTCCTGCCAGAGATGTGAAGGAGGTCTCACTCTGTGCTCAGAAAACACTCCTCTCCTTTTCTCTCTTTTCCTCTGCTCTGCATGCAAGGACAGGACCACTAAAAGTCTTTTGTAACTTCAATGACAGGCTCCTTCACGTTCACAAATGTAAGTTATTAACCACAGCAAACAGTGGAAAAATTAGATTTCATTTTAGCGTCATCATCAACATCAAGTATTTATTTTGTTTTCTAGATTCAGTTTGCTGTGTTACATAAAAAGCAGATCTACAGAACAACAGTGAAAATGTTACTTCTAATAATAATCGACCTTGTTTGTTTAAGTATGCTTGTAATTGGAGGCTAGTTTGCTAACTACTACATTTGGCTTTGTGTTTCTCTCTCACCATAAGGTCACTGAACTGACTCAAATACAATCAGTGTGATGACTGGATATAATATTATCACCAGAAACACATGTGCTTGGTGTGGGTTTAATTAAAGTGTGCGTCTTTGCCTGTCTGTTTGTAGTTTTGGCACATAATGTGTGTATATGTAGCCCTTGGGGTACTGTGTGTCTATTTTAGGTTCAGTCATTTGACTTGTGCCTATTTGGAGATCTGTGGTCTAAATGTGTGTCTATTTTGGGGTTTTGTGATTTGACGCAAGCGCTGAGCAGCCCTGCTCTACATCACCGAACGAGCTGCTGTGTGTTCGCCCACCTCGCTCCCTCCCTCCCTCCCTCTCTCTCTTTCTCTCTCTCCCTCCCTCCCTCCCTCTCTCCTCCCCTGTAATGTATTCTTTCAGTGTATAATACAGCCCCTTTGGGACCACAGGATTTCTTTGGGAGGTGAAATTTCATGCAGCATCTTTACATATTCTCACACACGGGCCCTGTATTCAGAGCAGCCAGCACATTCACACCAGGTTTCAAGGTGACAATGATTACCCAAATATGTGTGTGTGTGTGTGTGCGCACGCGTGTGCGTTTGCGTGATCATGTGGTTATATCTGTGTGTTTTGTGATTGCAAGTGTGTGATTGCATGTGTGATATCACAGGAAATAAGACAGACCTGCAACATCCTTAGCTCCCTGTTGCTATGGTGACATGTCTGGTTATGGGTGCATCTAATAGGTCTTCCATACAAATGAACCTACTGTGGACTGTGTGTGCTCAATAATGTAAGTGCTGTTTGTTTTTGCATAATGTTTGTTTTTGCATTGTAAAATAATGCTACAATGTATCTATATTTTTATTGTCATTCTTCCACGCCTTCAGATCTATTTGATTTGCTGTATAATGATCGTTTTCTATTACTATTTGTTTCATGTGTAACAATTGTTTGCGTGCCTGTGTCAAAAAAAACGCACATGTGTTATATCCTGTGTCATTTTAATTAGTGTGCATGGATAGATGACTTCTTGTCACCCTTATAGACACCATTGGCTTTGATATGACTTTGTGTGTTGAATGTAACAATAACGTACAAAGTGTGTGAGTCACTGAGCAAGTGTCGAGGTGAAGCCACGGCCGTCTGCATCAAAGAAAAACAAATGATCAGATAGAATGCTGCCTCTTTCATTTTTCTCTCATGATGTAAGAGGGCGCTCAGATGCTGCATGGACTGGTAATAGGGTTTGATATTGCACTGTGCTTTATGACAAACGGCTGTGTTAATGCTCTGGTTGAGATGTTGTATTATTTAATAAATGTATACACAGATGCTTAATGTTCATTTTTAAACTGATTCAAGGCTCTGGTTGAATCACTTGGAAGTCTCTGGCTATTTGCTATTGAATTTAGTGGCTTCCTGAGCCAGAGGGGTTCCTTAAGTCAATTGAATTATTTGACTTGAAAGCGGTCAACTTTCTTTTATTGAGTTGGCTGAGCCCTGAAGCTCCACACAGCCTGGCCACCCCTTTCTTTGTCAATAGTGCTTTCCTCATTTTCAGCCACTACAGGCCTGTGTATCCAGTTTGGTATGAGCATGTTTTCTTTTACTGAAATGTAATCATTATTTGCAGAATTCAGCAGTATTCAGACCCCTTCACATTCTGTACACCTGATTGTGTCATAGATCCTTAATCTGTGTGTTGAATTTGCCTTTAACAGAGTACATACTTACCTCACTACATGTCTGTATCCTACCCTGCAGATTCTCTTGTCAGATGGAATAAAAACCAACATCTTTGGTTGGACACTAGGTCTTGGTCATCACCTGCTTTTACCATCCCTACAGTGAAGCAGGACAGTGGCAGCATCATGCTGTGCCTCTGCTTCTCAGTAGTACGGGAAAGGAAAATATTCAGAATTATGGGAAAGATGTTGTTCTAGAGTGCACATGACCTGAGGGGGTGGTTCACCTCACAGTGACCTTAAATACACATGGAGTGGCTCCATAGTACATCTGAGACATGAAGGTGGCTTTTCCATATAATCTGATGGAGATGGACAGGATCTGCTGGGCGAGACGGCCCAAATCCTGGTGTTCACTGAGAGTTATCCTACAATGCTTTAATCTCTGATTGCTTCCAATTTATCTATTGCTCTAGTGGGCTATTAGCAGTTTTCACACAAAAAAACAACTTTGTTTTGCAGATTGAGTGAAGATAATTTTGGAACCAGCTAATTGTATCCATTTAAGAATAAAAAACATAATAAAAAAAGGAACAAATTAGGTCTGAATACTTTCTGACTGAGCTTACACATCAGAAGAAAACTTTATTAACAGTCCACAGAAAGCGTCACTGTTTCCTGAAAGCAAAGGACATCAAATCTAGATGTGACGAAATTGTACAAAAGCAGAACAGACATAGCATCAAGCAAGAGACCAAAAATAATTCACATGAAATAATTCAATTTAACATTCCCTTTGTTTCTTCTTTCCTCCACAGAAACTTGTCAAAGAATCCTCTCACCACTCTGTCATGGCAGCTCTTCCAGCACCTCCAACTCTCTGAGCTGTAAGTCTCGTTTCATCTGTCTCTCTGGCTTTTGTTTGTATTTTATTACAGCACTTTATCATTGCTCCCTGTGCACTATCAACCTCAATACAAATCGTCTTTACTGCATGCTATTATAATTCCTGTCTTTGTTGTACAAAACCCCTAATTTGTCTGAGCCAGTGTGAAAGACCAAACCTATAGGCAGTATAATGGCACTGTGATCTTATAAGTCATTTGTTGACTTAATTAACACGCACAAAGGAAATGTATTGGCCTGGTAGGAGGAGGGAGCCTGACCCCATTTTCTTGTTTGTTATGAATATTTTAGCGATCATTGTGTTTATGAAATGAGTTTGCTCTTTCACCACCGGAGAGAACATTGCGATGTCGACCCGCTTGTAATTTACACATCATTACGCCTGTCAGCACTGTCCATCACTTGAACCTATCGCTCTGAACACTGAGGCTGCTCATAAGCGCCTCCTGGCAAATAAACCTGAGGTATAGCAGGATGTGATACAAGACTATTTTTAAGCAAGGCCTCCTTATTGTGCTATTTTCAGAGGTAGAAGCAGGGCAGGCCCTCAGAGAGCATGACACAATGCTGATCTGGGGTAGTCCTGCTGCTGTACACTGCACACAGCAGAGCGGAGGGTAAGCCCTGCTCACTTTCACAATGTACTTTTGGAGTTTGGACATTTAAGCTTAAAACTTATCCCTCGCAGTCACAGGATGCACTGATATATAAAAAAAATAGAGGCTCTTATTCATCCTGTGTAGGAAGTAGCTCACACCAGAAACCCCATACCAGAGCTGCACAAGTGTCATCTCACTGTGGGCCCTCTTCAGAGGCAGATGGGCCTCTGAATCCCTCATTGTGCCTGTTATTGGGCTGTGAATTTCATTCTTAGCTGGAATTTAGAAGTTTTGTCGTCCTACCAGCTGTCAAGTTCTGCTGTTAGTTTAGCATCCTGCTTCTCTTTTTGCCGCTGCAGCTTCTGAACTTTCACATTCACACTAACATCTGTATTTAACAGCACAATTAGTATTTTAATGGATAATGTTGACACATTGAATTCAGCAGCCCAGGCAGTGCTGGAATATTTAATTACACGAAACAGAAACATCTCAGCGGTCATTGTCTTTAATCACTTACAGAAGTAAAAAAAAAAGATATCTCTCTACTAGGTCATGAACTTATCAATCGCAGCTTGTTATGTGTCAGGAGGATTCTTATTCTTTAGTCAAGAGTGCTCTTGTGAATGATTAGTGTGTAGCAGAATACTGACATAATGAATATCAGAGCTCACAATAATTAGCTTTTTACAGTTGAATGTATTAGACTGCCTCTTTAATTTCACACAATCGCAGGATGATTGCCTGTTTTCCTTCTTTGACACTGAAGATTTCTAAATCAACACTTAACTGACCTGAAATTACAGACTACACACGCAACAAACTAAAAAACAGCTATCTCAGCTCCTTTCCTTTAACCAAATCACCATTACAGCTCACAGGGCACGATTTGCTCTGATGTGCAATCCCATTTCTTCTTAAGCAACCATTTTAGATGCGTACAAATGGTGTCTTTGTTGTCCTACATGAAAAGCAGGGCCAGGGTGATGCCCGTGTTTTCCTACTGAATGCTGATGAGAAGTGAGGGTTTATGTCTATTCCATTTGGTGTGTTTGGTTAAGAGGTGTCAGTCGGAGTGGCGTGGCGGCACAGACGTGGGCCGGGGCATTGTGCAAGAAGGAAGCCATGTGGAATCAAGCCTTGCTAATGGGAAATGAGTCACTCTGTCATGGGCAAAGTCTGTGACATGGATCTGACATCATTACTGTCCTCACAGCGTTCTATGTGCTCACCCAAAACCATATTAGCTTGGGAAGTGCCAATCATTCAATCATGTCAAACGAAGCATACTAAACCAGGCTGCTATCACCTTTAATTATTAGAATAATACACAATGTGGTATCAATGATAAGTGCCCACCCGCACCGCTCAGCCACACTAATATTATGTAAATGGAGGTAGATCAAACCAGCTGAAATAATTTCTGTTTCATGTGATGAAAGGAGGGGGTGGCCTTTTGCCATGACAGTGTCGCTAAACCATGTTATCTCAGACACTCTAGGCACTGCTATTGTAATTGTATTTCTTTCTCTTTTTTTAGCATGAAAGAGAACCAATTTCAAAGCTGCAACACACTGGGGACAATGACCTTCAATGACAGTACACGATTGTTTTTTTTTTTGTGTGTTGTTTTTTTTTTAACGCCAAAGTTCCTTTGCATCTTAATTGATTAATATGTTGCTGCCGCTTAAAGTCTGTAATTGCTTTCACAAGTTTTGTTGGAACATGCACACTGTGGCACACATTACAGTCGAATAAAAGGGGTTAATTACAACAGACAAAAAGAAAAAAGTGATAAAAGTAGATGCTTAGCTTAAATCACCATTAAACACCAGGCATCAGAGCAGCACGAAGTTTGGAATTATACGCTGCATTTCCTGCTTTTAAGTACTAGCTTGCACAAAATTAACTGGGTGTAAAACATGTTTCACTTAATAAAAATAGGCGGTTTATTCATGTACTTTAATATATAGACAGAACTACTACACTACTGTTAACATTCTCTCGCTATGCTGAATCCTTCACGTCATTAGCCGAGTTACAAGAGTGAGTCTCGTTTAAAAGTGAAAGGAAGAAAATACCAGTTGATGTACTTCAAGTCTGTTTTTCTCTTATCAAGCACTCCTTATCAAGCTCAGTAAAGTGTAACTCCAAAACAGTTAGGTTGTTTTTCAGGTTGGTTGCACAGATATTTCCCACTTCCTGCTATATCTTAATATCACTAACAATGGCTATACTATCAGTGAAATCTCAATAATCTCAAGTCTTTTGTGGCTCCTGTGAAAGGGCTCCAACATCACATTGAAGCTGTACAATAGACGTCTGCTGTGTGCTGCCTCTGGATGAGACACAGATAATCGGCTCTCCCTTTTTTGTCTGTGTGCCCTTTAGCCAAAGGACCGCAGCTACTGCAGTGTTGGTGTGCAGCACGGCCAATCAAAAGCCAGAGAAATGCAGCAGGGTGAAAGGGGGCTGCTAAACGCTAAATCTACCGCTGCAGCTCCCAGGGTGATATTATTGGAGATTATATGAAGCAGAGTTAGCAGCAGTCACCCATACCGGTAGTCTTCGAGGAAGCTTATTCTGTATGGTCCACAGAAAGTGGAAAATATTCTTCTTCTTTAGCAAGTGACGCGATTTGCCCGAGGCACTGTGCATCCAGAATCCCTTTATTCTGTTAGCATCTCTTTAATCCCGGCTCTCTGGGAAGCAGCGGCCGACGCAAAGTCAAACATTTACGCCTCTCACTGCAAAATGGATTTTTCTTTGAATATGTATGAAATATGAATGGATCAAACGTGTAATCTTCTGTTGTGACTGTCAGAGGATTAGAATGAATTAAACATTATATTTCCAAGGGGCCGCATGGCAGGTAAATTACTAAAGTTTGACCTTCATTTTATTAGGGCCCTGAAATACATGACATTTACATGGACTCTTCAAAAACATCATATACTGACTTCCAAGAGGCAAAAAAACAAGCATTAAAATGTTAAATGGTGTAGAAGAAAGTGGATTGGGGGCAGCGGTGGCCTAAACTTTTAAGAGGTCAACAGCTTAACTTAGATGGCTAAGAAGAATATTGGCAGAAGGAAGATTTTGAAAGCAACCTGATAGTACAAATTGAAAACTACTGTATCTTTGCACTACACTGATGGATCAGGAACTTTACAATGACAGCTCTCACTGTGGCTGTATCTGTAATACATCATAATACAGTTGGGGAAGCTTTACTTTACCAACTACACTAATATCTGCTCACACAGCAAACAGCAGAGATTTGCTCTTTGTCTCACCTCTCAGAGTCTGTCTAGATGTTCTGTGGACAGTTAACACAAACATAAAAGGTGCAGTCACCACAAAAAGAAGCCTGTGTGTATGTTTCCATTGTGTCAATTACTGTAGTCTGTTGTTTTGTTGTTTTCTGTAATGAATTTAGTTTTAATGGAAGACCTCTACCAATATTATTTCTGTTACACCAGCAGCTAGGGCGATCCACAGTGCCCAATGTTATTTCACATTAAAGGACCAGCATATTGGCCAAGCCATACAACCTGGGTAATGTAAAATAGTATGATATTATATAGTATGGTAAAATAGTCAATCGGCATTACCGGTAACACCTTCCCAACCCTCCTTGTATCTTCCCTGCTGCAGTATACTGCTTCATCCCATCTACTCTTCAGAGATACATGGTTACACTGTCTATGCTTAAAAAAAAATGCTGCGACTATGCTGAAATGTACGGTAAAGCATGTGGAAACTCCACGGCGCAGTTACCGTGGTGCTGCAGTCATATTTCAGTGTGATCTGCTCTTAAAAAGCACAGTTCCTGCCCAACTTTTAGAACTTTGGTATTGGATACTTTGTAAAATGAGTTTTAACTCTAATGGTTTTCTTGTGACTCTTATCTCACAATGATAAAAATGATAAAAATGTAACAGGAGTATATATATATATATATATATATATATATATACAGTGGTGGGCCACATAGACTTCCATAGGAAATATATCCTATGGAAGTCTATGTGGCCCACCCCTACTTTACATGCAAGACACATAACAATACTAATGTATGTGCAAAAAAAAATGGAATTACCTAAGCTCCTGCTTACTTTGTCCATTTATTTCCCACCTGCAGCCTTTCCTGATGTGACCCAGTATCCCCTCTTTTCACTGTGATTGCAGTGCAGGTGGTGTTGTCGATAAGCCAAAATCAGGTCTGGCCCTTCAGACAAATCATCCAGTACTGCTTTAAGGGGAGAAAAAAAGTCAGGTGGAGAGAGAGCCTTTTGAGGCACTGACCAAACTGCTTTAACATTACAGAAAAGCAATGACAAGACAAAACAGTGATATATTTATTCCCAGTCTGCCACTTTATCCATGACATAAGCAGAAGATTCAGCTTTAGAATGGTGGCAGCAGTCCAGCTACCACATAAGCGTGGTGAAGCAATGATACACACTCAGTGTTGTGTGATAAAAGCAACCGTTAGAACATTTTGTAGGATCAGTGAAAAGTGCTTATGCTGTGAATCTGACATCAGTTGAGTCAACTTTCCATTTTTTTTCCACATTTATTCTCCCTGATTGATTTATACTACTCTTTGTCAAAGCTATAATCTGTGCACCTCCTGCTGCACAAGGAAGATTGAGCATAATTTGATGTTAGAGCTTGTGCAGTGTGGCAGTGATGTGAGACCAGTTCATGCTACGTCTGTTTACTGAACCCGTTGCTTTTGAGTAGATGTCTGTTTGTCAATCAGCTGCTTTAGACCCCTGGAATCCAATCTGATGGCATGACAGCTCGATTATCTCTTTTCCAGGCTATTATTATAATAATAATAATGGAAGTACCAGCCACACTGTTTGATTGACAAGTGATCTATGCGAAGTTCAGTGAAGAAAAACAACATTGATGATTGCATTAAAGGTGTGGATGGAATGCAGTGAATCAAAAACAGGAAATGAAGTGCATGCAATAAAAAGCATAAAAGATACAGTGCAACATAAGTCTAGCCTGAAAAACATGTTTTGTTATCTGAATGAAATGACACGTGTTTTTCAAGCAACAACCTTTGGGGCTCAGACTTGAAGCCCATGCGGAAGTGTCAAAACTTGTAATTCACGCCGCAACCTCTGGGGGCTGGCGAGTCATCTCCCATATAGACTCCCATGTTAAAATGGCCAATTTCACGGCAGAAATGAACATGTTTACAGCTGGTACAGCTGGTACAAAAAAACCACTCTGGTCTCAAATGACAGGTTGCCTTCTAGTGTCAATTGTAGGGGGGGTTGTATTTTTTTTACAACTCACTCAATTATATTCGAACTTAAAATTACGCATAATTATGAGCGTTGCCACTTGAGCGACAGGCGGTTGCCGTATCACAGCGCGAGTTTCCTGCTTCCGCGATCGCCTGCCCCCCTAAACTCCACTCATGCTCCCCCTTTTTGTCCGTATTTGGAGTTTTGGTGGACAGAGCCTCCCACCGAGCCTCAAAACGGCTCTTCAGAAACAAACGGGTGACGTCACGGAAGCTCTGTTCATAGTTTTTACTGTAAATGGTGTTTATTTGGCTGGGCGCCCTCCTGTGGTAATGGGTCTCATTACCATAGCAGCTAGGTATTAGCTAGGACCTTGCCTTGTAACTTGTTGCACTGTACTTCTTCTCAGTTAGGTTATCAGCTATATCTAGAGCTAGGTTACACATACTAAATTAAAAGGGAATTTTATTTTATTTTATTTTTTGTTATTGTTTGTTATTGTTTGCAAAAGTGCAAACACCTTACCACTGGATGGCGTGATAAATATGTAGTGGATACATCTCATCCTATCAATATTTATTTGCATCTGAATGCATACAAAGTATGTAGTAAAAGTGCATCAAACAGTATAGTAAGCAGGGCACGGTTTAGCAACTAACTGCACATGTTGTGCTGAATTACCACAAAGCCAGGCATGCAACACCCAGGAGCAGTGGCACTGTGGTAAAAATAGGCTTAATAAGGCGATTTATTAAACACACAGGATTTGAAAAAGCTAAAATAATTCCTGACAACAGTGTAAGGACAGGAAGCAGTGCATTCAAGCTGAGATCAAAGCGTGTGAGCAACAATGCAATATATGGCTTATCGTTGCTTGTGATCCATGGCTCCTCAGCCAAAGCACCTGTGTGTACATTTCCCAGAAAAACAGCCTCCGGTGGTGATCATTACCTCTCCTCTGGAGTAGTAGGGTGGATCGTTAGCCAGCTTCAAGGAAACACCACGCTGTTAGCTCTCTGCATCTTGAGGTCACACTGCTGTTTGCTTTTGTTCTTTTCTAAGTCTAATCTGCCCTCCTTCAGACGTTTATAAACTTCCAGCTGTCAGTTTATGCTTTTTTTTTCCTTTTGTAGTCTTATGTTTAGATGGCAGCACTGTAAATTCACATTTACTGTACTGCACAGGCCGGGCACACATTTAAAACATGCTGCTTTCTTATTTAAAAGCAATATCCTGCATTTCTTTTTAGCTTTCCTCTGTACCCGGTACTGGCAGTGGTCAGCTCTGCCACAAGGGATAGTGGGTAATGTATGGAGGCAGTGCAGCTCTTGTTAATAATGACCATGATTAAAGTATGTGGGGGGAAAGACCACGCTGCTCTGCTCTGGTGAGCTTTGATCTCTTGAGGTTCAACTTGTTCAGCATTAAATAAAAACCCTTCCCCTTGAAATTCTCCTCTACACTGTCAAGTAGAAAGTTACCTGTCTTTACTAAAACATACATCATGTAGGATATAAAGATAATTCCTAAATTAATGTTAATAACCCATGTTGTTCATTCTGAATTAAATCATTTGCATTTGAGCATGACAGAAATTATATATCTGCAAAAAGTATTTTATTACTTAAAGGGAAATATGTAGATCAAGAGTTATAAGTTCAGTTTAAATAAAATAAAAGTAAAGTTTACGTATTTATTCTTTAATTAAATTAGTTTTGAGAGCTTGGGATCAGATTAGTGTTGGTGTAAATGCTAAAAACAGCCCCAGCACTGCCATCAGAATACATCTGTACAAAATAACTGGTAATGAGCATTAATAAGATGAATAGATGTCCTGCAGTAATTAAAAGGAATAGAATCTCATAATGGACTGGTATGCCAGCAGTACCACTTAGTTCAATGAGCGAGCCGTGATGCTCTGTGAAAGGCCTGTGCTCTAACTACAGTATCAGATCCAGTGAGCTAGCTGATAATAAGCCAGATCCACCTGCGGGAATCTATTCTCATTACTTCATACAGCATCGGTGGACGTAGCACATACATTATTCATGCTTTTTTTTTCTCGCAATATCTTATTGACCTCTGTCAAGGACATTTGGACAGGCATTCATCTTAACAAAAGTGGCCAATCACAGGCTCCAAATTGGACATATGCAAAATGCAGAGGTGGAGAACAATGTTGAATAATGTGGCTCTTCACCACACACTGCTGTGAGAGTGAAATATATGCACAGTGGAACCTAATGATACCTGTCTGCTGCTAATGCAGCCTGAGACTGATAGCCTGAGCGTTGCTTTGAACTTTGACCTCCTCACATTTTGAATGCTACACCAGTGCCTTTGGTTGTTTTTCATCTTGTCTGCTGAACAAAGCCAACTATTAGAAGACATAAAACACACAGCGAGTCAATGGCGACCATCAGCTGATGACTAAGTCTAATAGTCTCATAGTTAATCTGCTGGATTTTGTTGAATGTTTATAATTAGATTGTCAGTAAAGTTTCCTGATGTCATGCTCTTGCAGATGCCTCCAGAGAGTAGAATTAAAGCTTTTGAAATATTAAAATGATCACATACTATAGAGGATGGTTACACCATTGTCCTCACAGGAGATACCTGTGTATAATGCAATAACGGTACCTGGGTGGTATAGTGTGTTACTGTGTTTCATGCACAATATAAATGGAGAGAGAATTCATTGGAATTGCTTTTTAAAACCCACATTATGCAAAGGCCTGTTGTCATGGTGAATATTAAAGTTGAACTTGACTGATTTTACACATCAAAGTCAGTTTATGTGCAGATGTGAAAAATATCAGTGCATAATGCAGTATGTGGCATGGTGTGAGCAGCATGGAAGCTGCAGCTTTAAAAAATAGGCTTTAGTTGCATTTAGCACCTGTATTTTGCTTTTGTGGCTTAAGAGGGAGTCACGTTGTGTCACGTTGTGTCTGATAGTCAGCAGACAGCTGAGGACTACAAATGAGGCAAAACCTGAGGGGGGTGTTGAATTTGAAAAAGTAAGTTTTCCTACCTCTAATGCCCAATGTTGAGTTCATCTTGAGGCTAGATGCTACAGGCAACATTCTTTCCACTAAGATGAACGTATGAAACATCCATACAAACTGTTGGCCATTTAGTAGCATTCTGGGTAATAACAGCTCTATGGATTAACAGCACAGTAATACCTGCTGTGGATGACACCTCCTGAATATATGAACAGTATGTAGCCTGTTGCTATAGTAACAGTAACATTGTTGTTAATTTTTTGCTCCCTCTTTATGTTTCAAGGCGCCTGGACGGCGTGGTGTTCGACTGCGGCTGTGACATCCGCTGGATCCAGCTGTGGCAGCAGAGAGGAGAGGCCGGCCTTCATACGCAGCAGCTGTACTGCAGGAACGGAGCCTCCAAGATACGACTGCACAACATGTACATCCACAACTGTGGTAAGAAGAGGAGGAGGAGGAGGAGGAGGGGAAAATGTGCTTTTAAAAAGAAGAAAAAGCAGGAGGCAGCAGAGAGAGGGTGAGAAGTCTTAGAAGAGGGGAGAAGAAGAAAAAAAAGCTGACAAAAAGCAACTAGAAAAAGCAGAAGGAAGGGAAGGGTTAAAGGTGAAATAGAGAGAGAAGAGGAGCAGGGAGACGAGTTTAGACGGAAAGGGGAGGAGGTGTGACAGAGTTCAGAGGGTGAATCTGATGTGAGGAGCTATGTGTTGATTCTGACAGAGGCTGTAGACTCTGCAGTATTATCTCCTGGTGGTGACTCATCCCTGTGACATCTTGTGTGTGTGTGTGTCTGTGTGTGCGCGCACACGCTTGTGTGGGTGGGTTGATGTGTCTCTCATTGCTTCCTTTGTACTAAATTTATTACATTAATCAAAAGTGATTAATTGATTTGGTGTGAAAATATGCAGACACCGGCAGTGACACGCTTGTATTTATGTGAACATACACTGTGTGTGTGTGTATTTATACACTTGTGTGTTTTCAGACCTACCAGAGATCAGCGTGAGCCACAGCAGTGTGTTGGTGATGGAGGGTGACAATGTGACTGTGAGCTGCAATGGATCTGGATCTCCGCTGCCTGAAGTGGACTGGACTGTCAGCGGCCTGCATTCTATCAACACACACCTGGTCAGTCACACATGCAACACAAACATACAACCCCACAAACATGCACCAAATGCACTATCAATTCAAGTGGACCTTCAAAGATAAACATTGGGCCATCTTCATTCATGTCCAAGTCCTTGGTTTTTCAAATGTGGATTAGCAAACATGCTATTTTCAGACATAATCCTCTTAATTCTCATCTAAATACAAAAACGTGGTTTCTAAAACACACTCTTAGGCTTGAACATAGATCTTCCTCTCTGATTTTCAAAATCATGAAGAATGTTTATTTGACTTTTACTGTACTCATTCAGTGAAGTTATCCTAAATAGAGTTATTAATGTAAGCGTTTGTCGAGTATCCATATGTTAAGTCCACACTTAGCTTGCTAAATGGTATGGTGGTTGGATATCTTGCCACTACCTCACCTAACTCATGTCATCCATATTCCAAACTTATGTGCTAACATACTTATCCAAAAATAAACAATTCAAATCAATGATGTTTCTACCAGCACAACTGTGCAGGGATTCTCTTTTCACAGTCATACAAAACCAAAGGTCAACAGCAGTGGTGGTGGTGGGGGGGCATACAATATAGTGTAGGTCGACACTGCAACTATAGAATGGAGAATGGCTTGCCCATGTGCAGTGTAGGAGCAACAGGATACTGACAGCAGTTTCCTTGACAACCACAGGTGTCAGTATTATCAAGGTTTTTAAGCAAAACCAACCTGATGTCATAATGCGGTAGGGATGTTAGGAAACTAATCAAGCACTGTGGGAATAAACACCACATGCATGGAGTAATCACATGCAAGGAGCCGCACTGATCTTTAACCTGCTCTATAGTCCCTGATTAGCTATGCAGCATAGGCTACCATGATGATCTCCCCTTGTTCAAAATAAGCCACTTTTGTGTGACTGAGAGGGCCTGGGTTGAACCCACAGTGAGCCGGCTAACCCACTAATCTTGCTCCCTGAGACAGGCCCCAGGGACATCACAGCAATAACAACTGCAGAGATAAACCGCAAGAAGAGAAGAACAGCAGTCTCTGAAATTGCTGTGTGGCTGTATTTGTCATCTGTGTCTTTAATACTTGCACTGACTTTACAGATGAAGGCTTCCTCAGCCTCAGGCTTGATGTTGTAGGGTAGACAGATCAGGATGAGTGAAGCGTTTGGGAATGGGAACCTGGCCAGCTGCAGACAAGAAGGAAAGGAAGAAATAACTGTTTTTGATTTTCTGTAGGCGGAATGTTGTAAATTAATTAGTCAAGTCAGTGTTAAAACTGATGATTATTATCAATTGTGTAGCCATACAGCAAAGCAGAAGGACCAGACTACATCAGGGAAGGGATTAATTCCCACAGGTAGTGTGTACTTCTTCACTTTATTCCGCTTCCTACAAAGGAATTTAGCCAATGAATAATTAACTTTCATTTTAATTAAGTAATTAAAGGTTTAAAACCCCAGTAGTATAACAGTATGTGCTGTACAGTGTATTCTTCACAGAGCAAAACATTCCTCTCTTTCCATAGTCCAATGTGTACTGGCCCAACATCCACTCCATCAACCTGACTCTTTTCAACATCAGCCGTGATGACAACAACTTCCAGCTGACCTGCATCGCAGAGAATGTGGTGGGGATGACCAACGCCTCCATCCAACTCAATGTACAATGTGAGTTTCCTCTTTGTGGCAAATTCCAACCATGCACAGCAGAAGTCACTATAGTGGACACAGTGCTAACCTACCATTCTCATAAAGAGTACTCTGTATACTCTGTGTATTTTCCATCTTACATAAGGGCAAGTGTATTGAGATGAAATATTTGCTTATTCTGACTAATTAACCTCCTAATTTGCATAGAAGAGTAATGCTTTATATCACCAAGGTTAATGGGTGGACATTAACATTTGGCAGATGCAATTTGTTTGAAACGTGAATCCTGGAGTTTGACCTATGTGTGTCCACACCTATATTACAGCTTGGGTTTAAAATAACCTTTGGTCAAAACCTCTCTCACATTGGAGAGATAGCACTAAAGGCTTGACTGCATGTTAAATGTTGTGAATCTGGATGTGTTCCAGCTCCCATTGTCAGCCAAGGAACAAAACCCACATTGCAAAAACACCTAAAAAGGTTTTTTGTTTTTTTTTTTTTGGTCATTTTCAGTGCAGTTTTTTGAGTGGGCTTATGACTTCTGAATAAAAATAGTCTTAATCTCTGACAGCAGCATTATACTTGTTTCTCAATGCAGGCCTTCTTGTTTGAATAGATTCCTACTGGAACCCTTTATGTGAGTTCACCTGAACATACATATGAGGAAAAAGAAAGGGATTGCCTTTGCATTTTTATGACAGGTTAATGGCAATTTAGACATGAAGTATGAATTGACACAACATGCACTTTAAATAAATGTGGACTATGTCTTGCTTGACTCAAATTTATTCAAGAGATTATGGTGTCACACACTAACTCAGAATGTCAGCAGCTTAGTAAGAAAACCAAAGTTGTGGATATAATAGTATAATGGTGCAAGCGATTATCCAAATTATTACATGTTGAGGTGAGCATGGGAATCTGTTCACAAATACAAATCTGTGGTGTTGTTTATTAGACAAATCGCTCTAATATATCACACTATAACAGAAAAATCAACACATAAATATCCACACAGCATAACATCCACATTGTGTCCCTCAACAGAGGTTATTAAACACTTATTTGCTCACTTGTCATGGACTCAAAAGCTTAGAATGTGAAATTATGTTGCTCTGTTGTTGAAGGTGTTAATCAGTGAAACCTGCTGTTGTAGTGATTACTTGGAATGAAATCTTGCTACTTACCACTGAGCAGGTTGCTTATCCACAGCAGAGGCCATCAACCTGTGTGTGGAGCACTGTGGTTTGGTACAAATAACGATCCAGCAGACTGAAGGACGGGAAAAAAAAATCTAAATCCTGTTATTAACTTTAAGTAATGAAGTGGCATTATTAACAGTTCCATTGCGAGGAGTCACCACCGTTCAGAGGTAATGCCTTGTGACTGTGCTCCTCTAACAATTCCACTGATTTAGACAAATGTAGTAGTGGCACTAAACAAGTGCCTGTTTAGGAGAAGATTGCACACCATCAATGCAAAATATGGAATTGGCAAAGTGGAAAAAAATAATAAATCACTCTATAAAATACGTATTTAGTGTCTTGTGGGTTTTAGTGTGAATGCTTGGAGCCAAGAACACTTGTTGGTGTTCTTTTGCATGAGATTCCTTTCATGGCAGCTTTGATGGGCTTATGCTGTGGAGTGAAATATATCATGTATTAATGACACAGACAGTCTGAGAGAATAATTTACAACAGGAAAAAAAAATCTCCTTTATCAAGCAGAACAGCCAAATTATGCAGGTACATTTAGAATGCAATGAGGTGTTGCACAGTTACAAACCAAGTGAAATTGATGTAGCCAATTAGCAAGAATATACCCTCCAGCCCACATGAAAGCTCAGCCTTGATCTGAGCGGAAAGAGAAAAGGAGGAGGAGGAGGAGGGGGGGTTTGGGATCTAACCCTCAGCAATGATAAAGCAATGATTTGGTAACCATCAGAATGTTCCTCTAATATCCCGACTATGAATTTACACCATATACTTCAGCTCTTACATAAGTTTACCCAGTGGATTGGCCCCTGGGCAGATTTGGGACAGACTGTATTCAAAGCTAATATTTATCAAAGGTGCCTGACATTTTTTCTCTTTGTAGCAAGCTTCCTCATGTAGAGCACAATCTATTGTAGCTGTTTGCAATGTATCACGCTACAGGACAGGGGAGATTTGTCAGCAATTCAAACACTCCCTACTGGAGCAGAGCTGCTAAAGACCATGCTAGAATGACAGATTGACTTTGCAACATCTAGTCTTCAGGGCTTCCTCCATACGGACACTGTGTGAATGTACATCTCCAGGCATTATTTTTTTTTTTCTGTTGACACTCTGCTGGTGCAGCAAATTAACTTATTAATTTTTCACCACATGCTCTGATGGTAATTACATTTCCTCCCCTGTGCAGCTATTGTCTCTGGAAATGTCATAAAATAGCTTAAACTGCTGCTCTGATTAGGGAGTAATCTGATTGACAGCGAAATTACCAGCCGTCAAGTGACATTCGCTGCTTTCAAAGATGAGTTCCCTATTTTAGTGAAACCGTAATTAACCACAATGCAAATTCTGCATTGTTCTGCTGCTGTCTGGAACAATAGCTTCTCTACAGCAGTGTGGACTCACACCACTTACCATGTTTTCCTTCTTTTGGTCCTGAAGGCAAGGTGTTGCTCTCTTATTAGGAGCACAGCCCTGACTTACACTTGGGTTAGTAGTTCAGTTCCCAGAGTAACTCTACATCTGGGGCAAGGCATAATGTCTAATTAGGTAATTAATGAGAAAATTGATTATGTGATTGAATCCCTCCCAAGAGTCTAAATGTAACTGTGCTGCTTTAGACTGGCTCAAATCTTAATCGTAATGTGGTTCAGGCCAGAGGGAGAGCGTAGCAGTATCTGCCCCATGAAGCTGTTGTCTCCCCTGTCACCGCTAGCCATGATGTCCTATCTGTAGTCTGGCTCGAACATGGCATTTGAAATATGCCACCAGTGTTACCACTAGATAACACTGCACAACTAGCCTCGTATTCTCACTGATCAAAGGCATGTACTTATCAAAGCTTGTCATCTGTATGAGTGCCACGAGGACACCGTGTCGTTGTAGACCAGTATGGAGCGCTGTAATAACTTGTATTGTATTGACTGAGACTGGGCTGACAGCAATGCTGAGGGGAAAATGGATTGGTCCCTAACTGTCCATCAACAAGAGAATTTCATTTTTCCCCTCTTTATTTTCACTTTCTCTTTAGGCTCCACAGCTCTATAGACGCCCCTCACTTTACTCCATCCTCCTCTGTCTTTCTGTACTGTCATCTTTTCTCTCTGCACTCAAAATCACAGCTCCGCACACGCCTCCTCCTCACCAACCTATCCACACATACACAATTCTTTAGTTCAGTTGAATATCTTTTTTGTCACTATTGTCTGTCACAAAAGCAATTTATGAGATGACAGCTTTCTCACACCGATAAAGAGTTAATTCATGTCTTTCTGGATGATTATTTGGTTTGAAAACATGAGCTACCAATGGCAGAGCTGAAACTGACAGTTACTTTTATTATCATTTTATCTGGCAATCATTTTAACTTAATTAGTTGCAGACTATCACCGACTATTAATGATGATGCACAATTGCAGTGTTGGGCTCTAATGTCTTTGGAATGGCAGCACTGAAAGGCAGGCTGGATAGCCAGCCATTACATGGTGGTAGAAACACAGTAATGGATAGAACATATAGTCTCCTTGGGAGACATTCACCTCAGCTGTTCACATGTAAAGTACCAGAGACTGAGGTGTAGATACAGTTACACTCCACATCACAAACCCCCCTTTTTTCTGATGTTGATAAACATCTACATTGTTGTTAAAGTCCAGCCCTTCTTGGGATCTGCATGGGTATGATTTCAGGCGTAGTTGGTTTGAAGACCACCCTTTGTCAGATGACATGATTTTGATGGTTTTGTCAAAGGAGACGGACCACATGAGAAGTCTGAGGCCGTTGTTCTCCCCCAACAATGGACTGCTCCCTCTGTGTTTGAATTGAAAGAGATAGGAATCTCAGGGTCTGCTTTTGATTAAAGCTAAAAAAAAGAGAGCAAGACACTGGCAGCACCAATCTATAGTGAAAAACTGAGATTTTGAATGAAATGAGTTTCCTCCATAGAATGGCTAGGCTCACCCTTTAGAATCAGGATAAAGAGCTCAGACATGTGGGGCTTAGAGTCGATGCTCCTGTTGCATTGAAAATCTGGCTGGTTCAGATATCAGATCAGAATGCATCCTGGGTGCCTTCCACCGGTGGTCATCGGTGGAAGGGTCAACTGAGACCCTGCGATATGGCAATCCCCAGCATGCTGATGAGTTTGGAAATGGCACAGGAACCCTTAAGGATTACAGGGGCATCCTTTTTTTAAGCAAGGGACACACTACACAATTATTCCCCTATTTTACCCACAGTTCTCTGTCGGGCAAAGTCTGCACCACTCTGCTCTAGTTGGGTACAGTGGTCATGTGTAATCACCATTAAAATCTGTAAAACTGCTCCTCCACTACTTGATCCAACTCGGTTTTATCTTCTTAAGGTTTTTTCCCAAGAAGATAGCTGCACAGAAAGCAGCAGCGAGTCGATTCTCTTCCATGTTTGTTTGCTTCTTCGTCTTCTTCTTTCTCTTCCTCATTCTTCCTCTTTGAGTTTTTTGGTGGTTGGCAAACAACAAATTGCAGCATTACTGCCACAAGCTGGTGTGTTTGTTTGTAAACTGCCGCTGTCACAATAGTTTGCTATTCGTTCAGTTGGCTTTAGTGGTTTTGACAAATGGTGTAGTCTGTGATCCCTCATCAGGAGCAGCTGTTAAGTGTGTGACCCCCATCGTTATAAAAAACCTGCTGAAGCCAGTCTGATGTCTGTGTAAATCTGTTAAGAAAAGTCGTGTAGTGTGTCTCAAGCCTTAGCCTGTGGCCACCAAAACCTAATTTTAGACATAAGGTGATGGTGGCTCTGTGTTTTTGATCCTGACCTAAGTATTTTTAATTAATGAATTAAATTACCATTAAATATTACACACACAACACACAACTGACCTCATTTGTGTTTTTAGTGCATGAAATATCATACTTCCTATGAAATTTGCTTTAAATACTTGAAATGCACAATGCAGATAAACGTACCTTGCCTTAGTTATGAATAATGGCATTCTTAATAGCCGCAGGGATACTTTGTTTTTTCATGCTAATTTGTGAATATTAGCATGATTAATGCTAATCTCAGATAGGGAACATTCCACATGCTAAGTAAATTAGCATCATCATTTGTTAGCATTGCTTAAAGCAGTGGGACAGTTGCTTCTTGCATACTGTATATGTATTTCTCTCACATCCCGATTTTTCCTAATTTGCTGAGGAAGTTGGAAGTGATAGGGCACATAATACAGAGGGTGGTTGGCATGGCAATAAACAGCCCAAAAAATATTTGCCATAGGGCTTCCAAAGTTGTAAATCCAGCCATGTGACTTCTGTATCATTTATAATACATGACTTATCTACACCTATAACTTTATTTTTGAAAAATGAGGGTATAGGGGAACATGTCATATTAAATAGCAGACTGCAGGTGAAAATTCATTACCCGCAACTGAATGAAAGTAGAGAAAGAAACATGCACTCTGGATTTAGCTGAAAAAATGGGATTGGTTATGCATGCCTATAGAAATTGCAGGCTTCATTGAGAACCAGCAAGAGACACCAATGGAGTATCACAAGTGTGTGTGTGCATGTGGAGGTGACTGCGTAGGTTTAGGTGTATAGGTTGTGGGGGGGTAGAGACAGAGAGACTGCCAGGTAAAACTGTTTGCCAAATATTTCCTTCTGATGATGTTGCAGTAGGAGTGATTCATCGTAAAGACAAATCAGTGGAGGAATTGTTTATTAAATGTATCTGATGGTATTAAAGTGATAAATTGTGTCTCAGCTTGGCAGCGTTGTGGATTCAGAGTTATGTTGCTGCATGTCAGGAACGTGAAGCTCTGTGCTTGTTTATGCTAAGGACATTCCTCTGTCTATTTCAAGCAAGAGGACTCACTGTATGTGTTTGCTCTCACACTGCTGCAGTACAGTGTGCAGCACACAGTGAAAGGCTCGTTGACACTCCCAGGCAAGAAACCTGCTTCCTAAATGTCACTGTATCCACAACAAGTCAACAAAGCTTTTTTTTTTGTTTAGTCTGCAGCTGCATTTCTCAGGTTATGTAAAGAATTAGGAAAGGTTTTCATCCGCCCAAGGGTGGTGGAGCTTTTTCGACACAAAGGTCATTGAAATACTTCACCTTATGTTTAACATATGAAGCAGGCACACTGATGAGACCTTTTGGATTATCTCCAGGATGGAGTGTCAGTAAATGTTTCAAATGTCTCCACTGTCACTGCAGTTCCTCCGGTCATCCTGAGACTGGCTGAGCCTGAGCAGCGCCTTGACACCTGCATCGAATTTACCGTTCGGGGTTACCCTCACCCCAAGCTGCGCTGGTTCCACAAACAGAAGGAGATTGTTCAGAACGAGTACATCCGAACTGACATGGACTTCTACCAGGACTATCTAGAGGGCTGTCTGACCTTCCAGAACCCGACTCACATCAACAATGGGAACTACACCCTTGAGGCCAGCAACCCTCTGGGAACAGTCACCAAAACTGTATATGGTCACTTCCTCGTGTCTCCTGATGATAATGGTGAGTGGAAAAGTTGGTAGTGATGCACCATTGGTATAATCATTGTCTGAGGTTAATTGCACATCTTGCCTGCCTGAGCATCACCTCCATTCTTCTGGATTTAGCTAAATATCAGCGGAAAAGAACAAATACTGCCAAATAAGTGTGATTCCCACCAGAACTAGCGCGGCCCACTTTTTGGAAAATCCCGATCAGAGCAAGGCTTTAACCAGCTGAATATCATGTTCTAAGCACTTGTATGAATTACTGTTCCCCTCCTAGGTAGGAGAACAATTGGGAGCCTTTAGTTTTTATTAAAATTTCTATTCACAAGGTGCAAGTTGCTAGGCTGATCCCTGCTGAATAGATAACTGCCAGAGTTCATCCACAGTTCAGTCAGGTAGATTCTTCACTTGCAGTTCATTCTGAGTTCACAAGGAGGGGGAATGAACCCACAAAGACTGGCAAATTTCTCCCCATGGTCAATATTCCAAGGTTAATACCTTGTGTCAATTTATTGACATAGCGTGACTTTCTCTGTCTTCTCTTTTGCAGACACAGTGGAACTAGGTGAGTGCTTCCATTTGAATGCAACGCTGCTGTTGTTTCAGCTTTGTTTTTCACTGCTTGGGCATTTGGCGTTAGTGTGCGCACACACACACACACACTCACAGACACGTTGGACAGAGACATTGGTGAACTACCAGTCCAAAGAGAGTAACCATGGAGAAATTTGTTCACTTTGTGTTGCTGTTCATAGAAAGCTGTTCATGTTGCTGCTCAGTTTTTGATCCAATCTGCCCAAGCATTCATTAAATGCTATGCTTCACTCAAGGCAACCCCCGGCTGTATAAAGAGAGGATACAGTATTCACCTGGCTTGCCTGAATCACATCCTCCAGTCAAAGAGTTCAGCCTCCACCATTTCTTAAGTTGTTTGGGTTAACACTGAGTCTTTAAACTATATAATATTTTATTCATCATACACCGTCAAACTACCACAGCACATTCAGCTGCTTTCAAAATTTAATAGATGCTTTCTGTGCTTTTTTTTCAATTTTGAAAGGTTTTAACCTTCTGAGGAAACTTCTGACATGTGCTGCTTTACCTGCATGTTCTTTACAACCACAGACTGCTGCTGCTGCTTCGTGAGGGCTCTGATGCTTTGATCAGCTGTAGCAGAAGTCCCTTCCTTTCCATGTTTATAGGGTGATAGCAGAATTAACATCCAGAATCTTTTGTCATTTTTGGACTAGCACTTTTCTATATTTAGGACTGCAAAACTCACAAGGCTGAATAATGTAATGTTAAGCAGGCTGACAGCATTAGGTATTACTAGATAAAAGGTTTAACCAGCCACAATGTTTTTCTTCGGTTGACTGGTTATGCATGAAGCTTGTAAATGCTGTCATATTGCTGGACATAGCTTTGGCCCCCTTTCACAATGGTTTGTGAATCTCGTATGTACAGTGTGGGGTTTGGTCACAGGTCATAAATTCCTTAGAAAAAAATGACATTGAAGAACCATCTGGGGGGTTGGACACATCCAGTTATGATATTATAAGAGCTGAGAAGTAGCTAGGTCTGGTAATTTTTTGTTTTTCTAAAATGATGGACATAAGAAAGAAATTATGAAATACACATAAAAAAAATACAAAGTTAGACTTGTGTCACCTTTAAATACATTAGGACACTTTGGTCTCCGACTTTATTAGAGTCTAATTTCATCTCCATATGAGACAATTTCTTCTAATTAGACATGGGTTATAAAATTACAGCCAGTGATGGAGATGGATGGACAAATTGTATGAAGCAGGTTGTGACTTTATGTCATCGCACACACACATGTACACACACACACATAGCTTCTGGGAGTGAAGTAGGTGAAGGAGAGGTGTTTACAGTGTTAAGAATTATAGCAGCAAGTGTGTGAGGGAGTTCAGCCGTGGAGGGGACACCGACAGGCTGACTGATACCAACACTGCTGAGGACAGAGGAGGGCAGAGGGAGGAGAAGAGATAGGGATGATGGCTGGGGAGGGAGGGACATACATAGAGAGGACACACACACACGCACATACACACTCACGCTCACTAGTGTAACGAGTGTCTGAGCCAGTGGCAGCCAGTCTACCATGTGGCCATTAATTTGCCCACAATTACTCTCTGATGTCCTGGCTAGAGGCCACAAACTGGAGCCTCCCTCACACCAGTTCATTTCATTTCATGGCTCTGTCTCATGACACTCCCCAGACCTCTGCTGTTTGCCAACACTCTTGTTTGTATAGGTGTGACATGGAAAATTTCAATAACCATAGAGCCATGTTACCTGATCTGAGTTCAGTTCTGTCCAAAAATTTGAGTTGGATTTTAGTGCGTTTTTGCTAATTTCGTTTTACCTGAGTAAATATTTGCCAGTCTTTGCTGTACAAGCTTCTTTTCTGTATTTTTGTTGTACAAATGTGTCTTAGTATTAAGCTGCTTGTCGTAATGATATTGTCTTTTACACATAAGCATGAGCATGCATCTGTACAATTGTAATCATAACTCTACTGTGACATTTGTGTTAATTTCATCTGAGACTCAGGATGTGACAGGAAAGCAAATGTTGGGCTTTGATAGGAACCTTGTGACAGGTGTCATATTTGAATATGCATTCAAGGTTGTGTGCAGACGTCTACCCAAAAGCCTAAATCCACCCCTAGGCATAAAAAAATGCATTGTTCGTCAACATTGTCTCAAGCTCTTATGGCACAGAAGAAGGCTTGTTGGTGACAGTGAAGGCAACACTCCTCCAGTTTGTCTTAATACACCTTTAGAAGGAAGACGATTCCGATCCATGTTGTTATTTTATACTCTTGTCTCAATAATTTATTGAAAAACAAATGAGTACAGAAGGATATTTTAACCAAGACTGTGACCTAACTGAAAATGTGCTCTCAGTTATATACACTAAAGAGTATGAGGTCACAATATTCTAGTCTGCGAGATGTGCATTAACCCGTGTAAATGTTGCACATGCTTAATGTGATAATGGGTGCAGATCGGGTTCATTCAGATGAATTACACCATTGTATATAGAAAAAGAAAAAAAAACTACTTTTTCCAATGTTTCCGCTGTGTTCTGTGTAACAAAGTGTGAAACATTTACATTTACAAACTCAAACAAATGAGTGTGGGACGAACCGACAGCCATCAAGGCTTTATTCCTATCAACACCACTGATTTCAGTTTGTATTCTTTTTCTGTTGCAGACCCACCGTCAGATGGTGGTGATTCAGACCGACCAGATGAAGATACATTCGGGGTGAGTTTCCTCCTTAATGATGTTGATGAAACAGCTGGTAAAGATGGCGCCCCTGGTATCAGCAGAGAGCTGCTGTGTGATTCAACAGGAATCTAAACTGCTTTTTATTTGTCGAAGGACTCTTGTAGGGGTGTGTATTTTACCGCTAAGGCACAAAGACAACAACAAAACAATCAAGTTTACAGTCAGAGTTGTATGTTTGGACACTGATGATGTTAGTGATGGTGATGCTATGCTGCAGTGGCTGATTCTGTTTTAAATGTTATGTAACATAGTGCCTCTGAAACAGCGCTGCTGAAGTATCTCACTGCACCTCAGTAGACTGAGTTACTATTAATGGGCTGTTAATAGACTGTTTTAGACATTATGACATATGGTAGCAGGAAAAGCACAGGTGTCATTAATAATGTTAATGATGGCTGCTGTCATTGAGGGGCGATAGATTCATTTTCCTGAATGGGTGCATACTGGGTCACTGGCAGGCCTTACTGGGATACAAAAATGGAATTGAGCCATTGGTAATGTTATTAATTACATGTGTGCTCTTCCTGCTGTGATTAGTTCAAATGTCTGTGGTGAAAATGGCTGTGGAAACACACAGTGTGCACACACCTGCTAACAAAGGCATTTTTACCACTTAAAACTTTTCATCTATTTTTGAAACATTCTGGGATGCACACTCACACAGTCAATGACAGGTCTCTGGTTTTTAGCCTGCAGTTGTTCATTCTGTAGGCAGCTCTGGAGAGAGCATCAGCTTCAACTAGCTGTCTAATCAAAGCCTCCTGTCTTTATTGGTGCCAAATGACTTGTTTTAAAATGATGATCTTGTATTAGGTGTTTTAATCAGACTCTTATGGCTTCATGTCTGATGTTTATGATTAAAAAAAAGGTTAAAGCTAAAAACAGCTTACTCAGAGAATGTGTTCTCACCGAGTTCCTTCTCAGTGCTCTGCAGTGCTTCTGTTATTCTCATGTTTACTACCTGTGGTGACCGGTAACCTAATCCAATAGAAGGACACACATGTTAGGTACAGGAGGGCAGTGTATCATGAGAAACATGAGAGAAGCATGCCAAAGTAAACTCAGTCTGCTGCATGAAATTTCAAGGCAGAGCTTTTTACCTTACACCATGGTTATATTTGTAGTAGTAGGAGAAGGAAAGTAACTGGATAACATGAAAGTGCAGAAACAGAGATGTCACAGTTATGGTTAAGGTGCACTGAAATTGAATTTGCACATTTTTGTGGCAGTGCAGGTCAGCTCTCATAAGAGGTCAGATGTGAAGCATGTGCAAAAGCCTTAACCCATGTCACTATACAGCAGATGTTTGTTGGTGTTAGGTGGAGAATCCATCAATATTTGCATTTTTTTGTTGTTTTATATTGTTTTTTGTGAACAATAGATTCGTTTGTGCGAGCCATGGCTGCATGCACAATGCCCTGACTCAGGAAGCCGCTCGCCTGTATGAAACTCACTCTTCTTAGTTACTGTACACCTGTGCTTTTTCTGCTATTATAAGTCAACATATCCTAGTTTCTAACAATTGCTGATGGGAAGCAATGTGCCCTGTTAACCAGAAAACATCACAGACAAGATGGTTCTCACGCTGCTGTAATCCCTGAGGAAGCAGTAGTCACAATGTGTTGGCTTAAACTCTGATTTTGTGTTTAAGGTGATCAGGATTACACGTTCGTCTGAGTCTGACACAGCATTTCATTTCTCCCAGGTTTCCATTGCTGTGGGTTTGGCAGGCTTTGCTTGTGTCCTCCTCCTCGTCCTTTTTGTTCTCATCAACAAATATGGCCGGCGCTCCAAATTCGGTATGAAAGGTAAGTCTGCACGTATAGTCAGGGAAGCTGATCAGCATGCAGACAGTTTGCTTTGTTTTTTTGCCTTTCTGCCAGTTGCATCATCTATTCCCTCAGTTAATCTTCTCTTCAGAACATTTGTTCACTAGAAAATGTACATGGGCAGCTACCGTACTGTATAAGTCCTACTTTTTGCTGCATTATTACTGAACTGCTGTCATATCCTCAAGAGGACTCATTTAGAGGAATAATGTTTTCTGCCTTGGGAAAGACGATTAATGGTCTTGGTTTATGTTGCTACATGTAGCTGAGTGCCAAAAGACCTTTAGATACACATTGGATGCAAATATGTTGCATGTACAGTACATACACCTCTCATATTTACTGTGTCTGCAGTGAAGAGCGTTTGCAGATAGGATCCTGAATTAATTAGTAGACTTGGCGCTGTCGATCAGGCTGAGGAACTCAATAGGATTAATATGGCTTTTGTGCGCACTGAGCTGTCTTTTTGGGTCAGCTCCAGGTTTTGCTTATCTTCCAAGTGTTGGAAGAGGTGTCATGGCGCTTGATCTAGGAGCAGAGGAGTGAAGCAGAGAGGTGAAGGCGGCACCGGCTCAGGTCCTGCTGGTTCAGGTTCAAGCATTTGTCTGCCCGGACACCGCTTGAGCGGGTTGGGAGGGCCAAATGTTGGCCTCTGCTTGTGTTTAGTGATTTTATGGTGGGTGAAACGGTGTGTGATTCACAAAGAACACATGGCCCAGAATTCATTCAAGCTTGACGTGCACTCGTTCTTTCTGCAGGTTTTGTCTGTTGCTATTTACCTTTTTAATGAAAACATTTTTTTGTAATGGACATGCCACCATGACCCACACCTCAAACCATGCATGTTCCTTATTATGTACTGTAAGTATGGTGTAAAGTAGCATTAGCCGCTGCCACCTTTTAATTAGCTACTTTATGGGATTAGAGTTCGTTACTTACCTCTGTAAAGAACTCTCTGCTTTAATTATTTAGGAGGTGGCAATTATTGCATTGGCCTAAAGCTGTCTCTAATCAAGGATGAGCCTTATAGTTAATGAGGCTTTACAAACAGGTTTGTCATAGGAATTTTTAGCTGGGCTAATACATTGGTTTTACATAGAAAAAAACAAAGGCCAAAGATCGCTTAGCAATCCGGATGAAAATATAAATAAATATAAATAAGACTAATAAATAGTTTATGTTATAAACTGGCAGTTGGATGTTTGTGTTGTTGTTACATGAGAAAAGATTTAATTGATGCTACAGCTGCTGCTTGATCACATTGCTGTTCACTGTCTTTGTTCAGATAGATACTTTAGTCATACTTTATTCATCCCCTTAGGAGCATTCAAAATGCATTTTACAATATCCACCCACAACTATGAGTTGCAGTTGTGATTTCTATTTAATTCAGAGTCCAGTATAGCCACCATCAGAGGATCAATATAAATGTGTATTACAGCCCAGAGCCTGTGCTACTGCTCAGCCTTTTTCTTTCACTTGCTATCAAATCAAAGGCCTGCTTCATATTGCTGGCAGTGCTGAGAGCTTAGCATGTTTTAATGCTCAGTGCAGCCGCCGTCGCTGCAGGACTGTCGGAGTCAACTCTTAGCAAGAGGGTGCTTCAAGTGCAGTTTCAGTACTCTCCAAGCAGAAGCAGTGAGGAAGGTAATTTATCTCCGTGATGGCAAGGTCCAAAGTTGGAGTTTTTTTTTTTTTTTTAAATAATCTCACTGAACACCACACAGTTACCCAGCAATACTCAGTGATCCATACAATGTATGTTAAAATTGCTCAGTTTGCTCAAGGGCACCTCAACATTTTTTTTTCTGTAGACACTTGAAAAGCACCAGTCACGCTCTTTCCCTGTGTAATTTCAGTTATATAGATATAGATATAGATATATATAAAATCAGTGGTGTTCAAATATCAGCATGTTCAGTAAGTATGCCTATAGATGGTGGATAAATAATCAGTTTTGCTTTACCTTATCTACATACACATCATTGCCATAATGTTTGGCTTTTTGGACCTGTGTTCTTATTTGCTTATTTGTCTGTTTGTACAGGGGGTAAGCCTGTGCACTTTAAATAGAGATGTTACTGTCCCTGCTGTCACTGTGACTGAGAGAGGGTGTAAAAGACTTAAACAGAGGTGATGTCAGGGTGAATTCTTTCAGGACCTCATGCTGTTCTGTACAAAGGCCTGATTTGTCCAATGTGTGTGTGTTTACTCCTTCTACTCTTGTTCTGGAGAATCAGCTGGAAGGCTTGAAGAAGTCATTACTTTTGGATGGAGCCATAATGGATTTTCGCACCACTAAATCACTGTGGCTCTTTTGGTTGTTGGAGTTTGATCACCGACCGTTTCTGGGCATCCAATAAAAAGTCTGTTTTTATTTTTTTTCATTTTATGTGTTTGGAGATTGTGTGTGTGTGTGCTGTGTTCAGTTGATTTGCTGGCATTTCAAGGCCCACCGCCAGCTCCATCCACTGGCTGCCTCTGACTTCATAATACACTGCTGCTCAGTTTATGTGGCTGTAATTGTGGTTTTATGAAAGATAAAACTCATGTGTTTGTATGTGTGTGTGTGTTTGTCAGTGTGCATATCTACTCTTACTGAAGATAACCTGTTGCTCAGATCAATATGTTGTCAGCTAACCTCCTGGCTAAAACATCTTGCAGCCTAAGCATCAGGCTCATCTTTCAAAGTGTGATTTACACCAGTGGGCTTTAAAGTGTCTTTCACACAGATTTTTGTCAGCAGGGAATCAATAATGCTTCTTTAGAAAACGGCACTCAGCATGTCAGTAATAAGTATTGTGCTCCCCTGTCATCTTTTCTTATATTCTGGTGGAAAATTACCCAGTTCCTGCTGCTGTAAGTGCGGCCAATATACAACAAAGTGTATATCATTTTGTCACCTTGCCTATCTTCTCAATAAAACCTACTCAAACCGGCGATCCAGGTCAGATATTTCAATGCATTATGTGTTAAAGCCATTTATTTTCAGGCTAGAGAAAGTGAGGCAGACTTTTTAAACCATAAGTGACTATAAACCATGAGACACTTAAAAAAAGTTCTTCCTAATAGGGGTGCTTAAGTGCAAAGTTAAAGAAAACTGACAACTGGGAGTCATTGTGCTGTGGTTGTCATTAAAATACAGAAGTTCTGAAGGTAACTAAATGGTACCTCTGAAGGTCCCAGCAGGGTTTGGGAATCAGTGCCACATTGTGCTGCGCTCTGGGTATACCCGGGTCTCATCCGCAATAGTTGTTGGCAGCTGCTGCATGTTTACATAAGGAACAGATGATACAGATGCTATTTTTGGCTCCTTTTCAGTACAGATTTTCAGGTTGGAAATATACAGTAAACAAACAAATATGTCAGGAGGTGACAAATGATGGAAGAAACAGCACTGAGTGAGGTTGTTGTTAATCAGCACCGCACAGACAGATGTTTAAAGGAATCTTTGCTATATTTAGTTTTCTGTCACTTGTCCCATTTTAGTGATGCAAATTTTAAACCAACATTCTGGGCTTGTAAAATCACTTTATTACACCGTTTATATTGTGTTTATATTTTCCCCCCAGTTATGCTGTGTACTTCATTCACACACATGCCCTAACATACACTAAACTTGATGAAGCCAACAACCAACAGCTTATGGTTTTATTTTCTTTGATGTTACCTTCAATTCATTTCAGACAAATTATTTTCACAAAGCACATCCTAGTACCTTATGCTTGCTCACTGTAAAGCACTATTCAGTTTATACACCAACCAACCAAACAACTGTGGACATTGTGACAGATCCACCATCACACACAGGATGAACTTTCATAAACAGAGGGAATTTTTGCTCTCATTTAGAGCTTAGAATCAGTATTTGATCAGTCAATCAAAATTCCATTATATCTTTTCCAGAATCTCATTGCAGCTTCTGAAATGAGCTGTTTCTTTTTCGTTCCCTAAAACAGTGAAGCAAGTAAACAGAATATCAAAGAATTTGAATAAATAACCTACCTATTTTTCATCAATCATACACACTCTACAAACCAATAGATTTGATTTGTCCATAAAATGATGGGTAAATAATGATAAATGCTCTACTTTTGTACCCCTAATACATGCATATATGCACTGTTCACGCTGCTATGACAAACAGCAACCCGCTGACAACTGACTGAGCCATAAATGTTGAGACACCAAGACGTCAGGGTCAGGCGGATGCCTGTGAGTCACAGTGTGTAGACACAGCTCATAAACACATATATTCATCCAGCCAATTAACTATTACTGGGTCGACACATGTGAGGTCTTTCACAGGTGTCAGTAAACCATGTTGTGCAAACTGAAGCTGGTGTTATTTCCAAAGATATTAGTCCATCTACACTCATAAGAGACTTGACTTAATCAACATAGACAGCTTTCAGGTTCAGACATGCAGATAGACAGGTAGATAAATCACAGAGATGTATACTATCTCCCAGACACACACACACACATACAAACCATACCCTGCGGCAGCCTGCTAGCCTCTGATCCAGACGTGTGTGTCAGGGCGACTTACCCTCCTCTCCGCTACATTACCTGAACCAGGCCTGGGGATGATCAGCCCACACATGCACACACTTACAGACGTAGCAGCATTTACTGCATCACTTCCTCACTTGGCCTCCAGTGGCCACAGTGAGCTCTGCTGCTAAGCAGTCAGATGTGTCCATCTACAGACAGACAGACAGACAGACAGACACCTGTATGCCTGACAGACTTCATGCAAAATTCAACGACGGTAACTTTATTCTATTTAATGTAGACAAACTGTTAAAAGAAGTGAAAGGGCATGTGTGATTAATATAAAACAGCAGTGTAGCATACTGATGTCAGGTAAACTCTGATACCTTTATATGTGGAGAAATTCCATTTTTTTATTATTTTAAATGAAATCATCAAATCTCATATAAACAGAACCGCTCAGCATTGTCATGATAGAGATCACAAACTTTGTGTCTTTCCTGCACACAACTGTGTTTACCCTTTGCTCAGTTGTTGCAGCACCGTCATCATAATTGGCTGTAATTTATTCCTCTGAACACATGTGACAGATGGGACTGCCAAGAAAACAGCAACAGGCACACAGGAAAGAGCTTCTCTTCCTTTTTAGTTATATTTATTTTCCCTCTGAAATGAAAGCATTTTAGGAAGTAAAAGTTCATCCTCTAGCGTCTCTGTTGTCATATTGTGTTGTTGTTTTTTTCAGGCCATTTCTGCTGCTGATTCATTGCACAGACCGGCAGCGCTTTTAGTTAAACCCTAAAAGGATTTGGATGCTGTCTGCAAACCCCAAACCACAGCATGATCTCACATGTCCTTCCTCAGTTCTTTTTGCACCTTGTATAAAAAATGAAAATACATAAAAAAAGGACTGTTTACTTATTTATCCCACTTAAAAGTTGCATGAGAGTATTCCAAAGGAGTTTGGCTGTGGTGCCGACTGTCCCTGGATGGATGTAGAGTGCAGGGGTGGCCTGCGGTTGTTGCTGTGGATATGCCGTTCCTGGTACAAATAGGATTTCTATTTTTCGTTTGATTTGTTTATTTATTTATTTATTTATTTCCGAACTTCCAGTGCTAGACTGCTAATAGCTAAGTGCCTTGTGTCCTCTTGGTGTCTCTCTGTGGAGATGTGCACTGTACTTTGCTGCCGTGTGCATTATGGCTCCCAGTAAAAGGCCAGGTCTGCAGAGTGGTCTTTTTGAATGCACTTTGACTGGGTGTTTGGAAGCCTTTTCCCTTTTAAAGCCTTTGCTATCAATAGTTCAGAAGCCTGTCCTTCGTCTTCTGAGTTTAACAATAGCTTAATATAGCATCTTTAAAAATGTCAGGACACAGCAGAATACGGATGCAGGAGCAGAAGAAGAAAGCTTTTTTGAATTGCTTCAGCAATTTGGCTACATCCCCCCGATGGGAATTGTTCTGAAAACACCAGGTTTGCCCTTCACTTTTTCAGTCACTGGCTAGTTGAGTGAGAGGCATTTTGTGTTTTGAAAAACAAATGTGTTTACTCTGTAGAACATTGTAAATGTGAGGTTCTCCTGTGCAGGAGCACATGCATGAAAAAGCATCAGGAAGAACATTTGAATCAGCACGTTTCAGTCATATACTGTAAATACAAACCGTTCTCATTAAAGTTATTCTTTCAATGCCAATTGAATTGGTTTTCTTTAAGAGAACATAATGTTAAATCTTTTTCACACCTTCTTTAATTACACCTTTGTTTGCACAGTACACCCACAGGCTTTTATTCAGCCTTTTACTGTTGGCCATATTTCTTTTGAGGACCTCTGTTTTGTTTTAATTTGCACCATCTCCATCAACCACATACTGTAAGTAGTAACATCAGGAAGTACACATTTATTTCTGCCTTGAACTTTAATTCAACCTCCCAACCATACAGTACATTCCTTATCCTGGAGGACTCTGCTAATGATTATTGCGCTCATTTTTTTGTGCTGTTTACATGAGGCCTTGAAATAGACTCAGTACAGCAGAACAGCAGTGTTGATGAGTTTTCTTCAAGTTAATGAACACTGAAGGACTGAGTCTCACCAGACAGCTTTCTTGGAGTACAATGAAGACAGCTTGGACAGCACTTTCCACTTTCTCATAATACAGAACTGAGTGTTCCCTGTCAGCCACACTGTGTCCACGGGAGGCCTTTGGAAGTGCTGCTTTATTGTTATCATTAAACAAGGCAGCTTAGAAAGATTTATGAAAACCTGGTTGAAGTTTTAGTCTACAACTCAGCCTCTGCTAACTGACTGTAACCAGCAGTATAAAACTATCCCAGGAAGCAGGCTGAGTGAGGAGGTGCAGCCCAGCTGTAAACCTTCAGCCTGCGCAGCTCAACATTTCAGCCCCTTTGTTCCCCCTCGGGAAACCTTTGGCATGACTCCAGTTTAGATTTTCTTCATGTGGAAGGCGATGCTCTGCTCATTATACCCTGTGTGAGAGCATCCACTGCTGAGAGGTGGGAAGGTGCTTTTCAGGGTCTGAGATGATATTTCTGCCCTTTTTCCTAAGCGAGGAGCACACTGTGAAGGTTTTTTTTAGCCCCCCACTGTAACCACTAGTTAATTCAGTGTGAATTTTAGCCAACGGCCCAGGAAACAGCTCATATTATGTAACAACCAAATGTAGGGTGCCGCATGCTCACTCCTACGCTGGACAGGATTGTGATTCTTTTATACTGACAAATATAAAGCAGCAGCTCCAGCACTGAAATTAAATTCTCTGCTAAATCAATAATGATGTGACAGTGTGTCTGACAGTGACAGCATTCGGGGTCCTCCGTATCTAACTGAACGCATTTACCACAGAAAATTTCAAATATATTCATAGACAGCATTGCACTATTATAGGCCGACAGCCTTTACTGTGGTACAGTATGTATTTAGGAAGACAGGATGTGCCATATATCTAAAGCCACAGCACTTTACCACCACATATCCTATATTCTAAATGGTGACATGTTCTGTTACCCAAGAAATACAGCATTAAAAAGCACTACAATTGTAATGGTGACATTACTGTACTACACTGTGTGTTTAGGTTTCATATAACTGCGCATATCATTGAGAGTGACTATAGTTGCATGTCTTGATCAGATTTCCTATTTGTGCCACAAGCTGTCACAATGCACTGCTCTCATCACCTAGCAACCTTCAAAGCTTCAGTCCTTACAATAGTTGGCTCGAGTGCCACAGGAATAAGTCCCAAAACCCGGAAGAGCATTGGCATTTTAGCACCTCCCAAAGTCACAGTTTTGTTTTCCCACTGTGTTTTTGGTTAGGATGAGATTGTCCAAACAGGACTACAAATGTCATCAATACATTTATACTGCCAAAGAGGGAAGAGCAGTAAACTTAGTGATGATATCATAGTCATGCAGGTGAGATTGTTTCAGCTTGTTATTAGCTTGCTCGTAATATAAGCGCGTTATTTCAACATTCATGGTCAGTCATTAAAGGTGTCATTTGTGAGGATTGACCCGTTTTAAGTATTGTTTTCTTTGATGTATCATTGCAGCTTATTTTCTACATTATTTCAAAATCCCAGTGGCCGTGGAGGCAAGTCTTGATAAGCCCATCCTCAGTGGGAAAACATGAGAATGGTATTTCAATCCTTGAAAATGGACCCTGTGTACCACATGTCTATACGTTTATGTGGGCGGGACCTGTCACCACGGTAGCTGAATATGGCGATGGCAGAAGGGAATGTGTGTTTTAAGACAAACCGTCTTAAAACACACATGTGTTTTAAGACAAACCGTAATCTTTACCTAACCCCTTACCCTATTTTTAACGTCTAACCTTTACTTGTAGAGAACTGAGAGGATTTGATTTGGCTTAATCTAAAATGTTCCTCCTAACTTTAATGACTTGAGTGAACAGCTTGATTTTTTTTTTTTTAATCTTTTTTGTTTTATTGATAGCATGCGGCTGTGCTTGAAGAAAACCTGCTTTAATGTTGCCAGTATCTCCTCTTGGCCCCCTGCCTGCAGATCTATCTGGATAAACAGAAAAATATTTGTTTTCCTTTGTTAGCTTCAACCTTGTTTTTGATCAGCCAAATAAACTTCAGATGCACTACTGTGAGATAAAGAGCTGCTGAATTTATTTTTCTTCCACTTAAGTGCCTACAACATCACTGGCATACAACTCATCCAGCACTACTGTCAGCCTGAAGTCATCAGGCACTGTCCTCCTATCAGCCGCTCCTCCCATCTCCCTGTACATCCCATCACTATGTTCCCATCAGCCTCTGCACAGCTTGCATTAACACACCTAAGGGACCGGGAGACCTCTGTGTTATAGATAGAAAATATGGATTCATCTTTTATAAGGGTGGTTAAAGTTTTACCTCTAGAGAATAATTGTTATGTAATCACAACAAGGGAATTAATTATTCATAGAACACACACACACACACACACACACACAGTGAATCTCATCCAATCTCTTTCTTATTGTCTCTGTGTGTCTCTCCCCTCACTTCTTCCTCTCTCTCTCTCCTGCACCATTCTCTTCATATGTCTCTCTTTCCCTTTCCCTCTCCTCCCTAATGGAGTTAGTGAGCACCGAGGATAAAACAATTAAAAGAAAATTCATTTGAATGAATTAAAGAGCAGGGAGCTGCAGCAGCTGACACTTCTGAGGCAAGACGAATTATCCTGCATGGCTGGTTTAGCAGCATTTTACAGTGGCCCTGTCACACCTCATTAACCTGTGTATTAACCCATGGCAAAGCATTGTTAGTACACATTGATGCAAAATAAACTGGGGCGATATATATAAGTGAGGAAGGAAACTGTTACCACTCTGTGTTAACAATTCAGCAGGTTGGGTAGCATGCATCTGTGACCTGTGAGCCTGCAAGGTGTGTGTGTGTGTGTGTTGAATAACGAGTTACCTCACCACCAGCTCCGTGCATTTTTCCAATGTTTTCCAAGCAACAGGAGATGCACAAGATTTGCTGCCAGGGTATGAAAGATTTCAGAGGCTGTTAAGGAAATGCCAAGGCCATCTGTGCTGCTCTAAGAGGGTGTGAAATGAAGATGGAGAGTGTGTCACCCTGCGATGAGAGGTCATTACCGGCTCCTCAAAGGCAGCAGATTATGTCAATTTTACAGGTCACAGTCTTGTGGGCCACTGCATTTTTTATCTTCTTTGTCTCTGCGACACCTTAACACTTGGTAATGAGTCCAGAGGTGTCTGGAGTTGAAATGTGCATTCGGTGCTGTGATGTTCAGGAACAGCAGCTAAACGGATGTCACTGGTTATGATTAGATGCAGCCAGATGGCGTCGGGATGTTGCTTCTTCTTGTGCTCGCAGTAAGCACAACAATGGCCCCGTCTCTCCTGGCAGATTGTCACTTTATGTGTTCAGAGGCGCCGTAACGACTGAACACACTCTGCTGTTTGCACATCTTGCCAGCTCAATACCATCACTTACATTTGACTGGGCAGTCTGATTCTAAGCATTTTGCATGCAGGGTGGCTCCACTGTGGAACCTTAACTATACACTTAAGATACACAGCTATGTAATAATAAAGTGTGTGCATGGTGAGCACTTATACAGGTTTATAGGGCATTTTTGTCATACTAACACAAAGCCAAGGGAAATCTGACAAACTAATCCCTCTCAAAAGGTGAGCTGCAGTGCAGCTGAGACAGACAGGAACTCTGCAGCTTTTAATGTGAAATTAAATTGCTCCTTTGTTTCCATGTCATGCCATCTTTTACTACAAAGACAAGTGCACAAAGCTTTAGTTTGTTGAAAGCACACTCACCTTGTCCTAAATGCACAAAAGCTTCATTTTACTTCCTACTATATTGTTCTATGAATTAGCAAAGGGATAGTTTGGTTTGTGTGCAGCCTGGTGGTGCAGTGGTTAGTGCTGTCACCTCGCAGCATGAAGGTTTGTGGTTTTAAACCTTCTGCAGCAGCAAGACAAACACTTTTTACTTACCCGGGCGGTCCCCCGCTTCTTGTCCATTGACTGTCCAGCCAACGAGAGGTGAATTTTCTATATAATTCACAGTTATGGTTATAACCATTTTGAGTGACAGACGAATGCAGACTCACAGCTTCCTCCTTCTGTACCTGCATGTGCACCTCAGGTCCAGGCTCCATTTTTTTGCCCGTGTTAGAGTTTAGGTGGACTCAACCGACTCAAAATGGCTCATCAGGAACCTATAGGTGGACACTCAGTCCATAATTATATACAGTCTGTAGTACCAACATGGAACGTGTAGTGAGCCAATTCAGCATCAAATACAGAATCAGATTAAATGTAACCTCACTTTAAAGATACATAATTACCCCTGTAATCATAGCATGTAATGCATTTTTCCCATTTCATGATGGCTGTCCTGGATTAGTGGGTCATTTTTATCTGTCATATCATCCCCTGCTGCTTGTGGAATGTGTTCTTCCACTTCCCTATGTTCTGCATAATGGAAACATTGTTTTGATTAGGTCTCTAGATTTTTGTTTTCATTTCAAACATCGCCTGTGACAGCCTTGTTCTCATGCACGCTTTGACTCTGCCTCATACTCTCACCCTACTAACAGCAAGCCTCTTTGCCAGGTTTTTCAATAGGACACCAAGGTTGGGCACTTTACTGCCAGAATTCTCACAAAAACACTTTCAAGAATAGAAAGCTCACTTGTTGTCAACTTGTTGTCAGGGGAAGCTCTATCTCCTGTTATTTATATTTATTTTTCAAAAGAAGAAAAAAAAACATCCCCAGAAAAGTTTCTATTATTCTCTTCTATTTACTGTGCTTTTTGAAAACCCTTCTGACAATCCATTGCTGTAATAGTGTGTTGTAGTTGTAGTATCACATTTCAGCTGCTTGGCAAAGTGGCTTCCTTTCTGTGTTTGGGCTTCATGGCATCTAAATGGCAGGGAGATAAACTCCATGTAGCCCAGGGGAGCACGGTGATGATGAGCTAAACAAACAGGCTAACAGGCTAGCAGTGCTAATGCACAAACAAGAGTCTGCTGAAAACAGCATGTTCTTTACGCATGGAGAGTAAAGAGGAAGAGGATAGAGGACAAAGCATGGGGAAAAAAAAGAGGAGCAGAGAAAATGAAGTGACCATGAGGGAGGCGTTCAGGGAGCACTGACAGGCTGGCTCAGCTGTGTTTTAACTAATGGGTGAACTGGCCACTCTGCTGACTCTCCTGTGTGACTGTCTGGATGAACATTTCACTGTAGTAGGGTTAAATCTGTTTTACCCAGAGGCAGCTGAGGGTCTTTGAAACAAATCTCTGCGGTCCTGACAGATGTAAGGTCGGCTCTACAGCCAAGAACATTCTGATTATTATTACAGAAATCTATGAATCGCCTAACTGAGCCTGACGTAAACAGGCTGAGGACAAATTCATGTTTACTGTAAAAACCACGTCAAAGCCATGATGCACCTTTATTTACACCATGTCTACATAATATTACATATGTATGGATGTAAAGATTTGTGTGTGTGTGTGTGTGCCAGTGCGTGATTTAATACCACCTCCAGGGACTGTACTCTCTGATTTAGGAGCAGCTTCATTGCGACCACAGCAATAGGCACTTTCTGGGTCATATGAGAGTTGGCATCCTTCAGATTTATATATCAACCCTCCATACACACACATGCACATATTGAAATGAGAAACACAGTAGGTATAACCCAGGCAGAGAAAGGGAGAATATAGGATGTGTGTGTTTGCGTGTGCTACCTTTGCTCCGACAGTTGAAGCCTATTTCCACAGAGAGAGGGTCGGCAATATGTTTTGGAGCAATGCTGCAGTGAAGATAAGATCCACGCTACTGCAGCCACAATCTGATCCTGCCGTCGTGCCAGAGGGCAAAATCTAATTTCCTCCACACTGCGAAAAAAAATAAAAAAATCAAATAAAAAAATAATAAGGAGGAGCAAAACAAAAAAGAGCAAAACATTTTTTAATCAATGATTAATACTTTGCAGGAGATGACTATTTATCTTTAGCATATTCCAGTAAGACAGAGTAAAGCTGCTAATATATTGTGTGTACCTTCCCTAGGTCTTTGGAAGAATAATTGTCTGGCACGTCTTTAACCTGGGCCTTTGTCTCTCGCTGGCCTTCTTTCACCAGGCCATGTTTGCCTTCTCGCAACATGACATTTGGAGCGCAAATTGCCTGGCCTTTCAGAAGGCTGGACTGTCTAGCTCATACTGACAAGACAGACAAAACAGTCTCTCCGATAACTGCTCCATCCTCAATTATTAGGCTTCTTTGAACCGAATGTTCCCCGTACTGTGTGTGTCTGTCATCTAACGGAGATAAGCGGTGTGGCTCATGGTGCGGCTACAACTCGGCTGATGATTTGCCACCGGACTTAGTCACTATGTCAACCCAGGTGGTGAGAAAAACTCGCTCATAGGTCAACATGAGACGATCGATCCTAAACATCAGCACACAGTATGAGCCTGCATGTGGAAGCAGTGAGTGTCAGACAGCAGGAAAATCACATCTCCTTCAATGAACAGTCTGGATCATAGATTTCTCTTTATTGTGTAGGGGTGTGGCTTATATTAAAATTCATCCAGTGTGAAGTATTAGTGCGAAGAAGCCGGTCAGTGTCGATGTGGATGTGATGAAGTAATTTTGACAGATATTGTTCAATGTTTGCCAAACTAGTAATTATCTTGTTTCTCTTTTAACATTTTAAGTGTAACCTGCTGTTACACTTAACCCGACAATGGAAAGATCCCAAAAATTAAACTTTACTCTGACACTTCTTATTAGTATGCTTTGAGCAGCTTAGGGAAAAATCAGTAAAATTCTAATGTCAATATATCTGCTTAAAAGGGAAAGAAAACATTAGTCATTGATGAGATCAACTAAATGCCCAGTTAGTCTTTATGTTTCTTTCTGAAAGATTGATATAATTATTCAACAGTAATCATGCACAAGACAAATTATCTGACATTCAGGCGTATGGGACTAGTTTTATGACAACCTTTTCTCTGCCAGAAGTAACCCTGAAATATTAACCCTGGAATACATCTCAACCGTCAACAGCACATTTAGACACACATGCCCCAAGCTATCTGTCTAACACGTGACGTGTTTATGCCTTTAACGCTTTTTTCCGCTAAATTGCTCATGCCATGGACTCAGCCATGGGTCAACAGTTCTGCATATTTGTAATGAAGATTATTATTGAGTAATCATTTTAGATTTCCATCTAAATTTGGCTTTATTTGTGTATGTACAGATTCTTAACAACCCATTTCCTCTTACTATAAATGTAAAAGCTGCAAAAACAAACTTGAATTTTAATACATTTATCTCTCTTGAGGATGCAGCCAAAGTGCATCAGTAGCTCATCAAGTATGCAGCATGTAGAGGCATTGGGCTACAGTCACACCATCTGCATGTAATCCTCTGTTGATTAGCATGTAGTGCTACTGTATTCCTCGGCTAGCCAGCTCCTCTCGTTGCCCCCGGAGTCTTAATCCTTCCTCCTCCTGTTGTGGTTCTGCTCCACTGGGGACCAATCGCACCAATTCCACTCATCGAGCTTGATAATTAGTGACAATTGTAAAAGTAATTTACAAACTCAAGCGATGCCATTGAGCAAATGGTGCCAATTAACTAAAGATGCTAATGTGGGCAGAACTGCGGAAAAGCAGCATCCGACCTCCATTACAGTGAGAGGAAGAAGGCCAGGAAGCTGTCCTCTGCGTGTCAGGGACAATTGTCCAGGGAGCATAGGGGAGGAGATACACATTGTTGGACTGGGCTTGTCACTATGCTGCAGATTATTCCCACAGTACAATTACAAGCACTGTGACCAGGGCAACAAGACTTTAATTTACATCTCAGACTATTAGCTAATACGTCTTTTTTTTTTTAGTCTCTGGCTCTAGGTGTAGAATATGTTTCAACTCATACCACATAAACATTGCACAAACAACTGAAATGATACTTTGTGAAAAATTGTGCACCCACCCTGTCAGCTAAGGGCTGTATGTGCAGCAGGGAGAGCAGCACACTGACACACTGGACATCACCCTAATTGTGTTTAGTGTCAAAAACAGCATGGCTCAGTGTATGATGACCATCTTATAGCTACTGAAAAACAGCAAATCTTGCCCACAGGGTTCTTGGTCCAATGAGGTGATTTACAAAATGTGAAATTGTGCCTTTTTTTTAATCATGAACTAATTTATATCTGCAGCCTGCAGGTTTCCTAAATGTAATTAATCAAGTAAAGTAGTCTAGATGCAAAACAGGAATCGTTCAGCTTAAAGGTTCACAGTTTGACCATTAAACATATTTAAATGTGGAAGTTATGAAATGAGGTAAAAATATATTTTAACCACTGCTGTGCAGAATTATTATTGATTAGATATAATGAGGTAGGCTTGATGATAGAATTTGCATTACCGAGCATATCTTACAATAAAACTAGAATACAGATTTGCAAAAGAAAAAACATTATTAGTAGGTACTGCCATACAGTATGCCAGTCAGAGTCAGAGTCCAGATTCATTACAATCCAGTGTCTGCTGTTTGGCATCCTCCTCTATGGTTCCCTCGTCATATTGTTTCCCTCACTGGTTTTGCTCTGCAGTGTCTGCATTGTCACCTAAATTTAGCCCTGCCGCCAGCAGTGCTAAATTTAGGTGACAGAATGGGTAATCAATGCATTGATTACCCATTCTGTTCAACCGAAGCAGTCCACCCAGTCTTCCAGATGCTTAGTCTATCACTGTGTCTTATCTCAAAGTCTACAGGTTAGTCAGACTGTCATTCTCCCTCAATAAATCAACTATACCACAAATTACAGTTATGTATTCCCTATAGACTGCCTTGAACACTGGTCTCCTACATTTCCATTTTCTTTCATGGATTTATTAAATTGACAACAACAACATTGTCAAACGTCCTTATTTTTAGGATATCCTATGTTGTCTCTCCATAGATGAAGATATCTGACAGTGCTGACACCACAGATGATGTGGACAGATTTTTTTCCGTTTCAGTTTTAGCAGAAAGAATATCTTGAGGAGGCTCATTATTTGAAGTCAAGGCCCCACTGTCTCATTATGAGTTATTGTTGCTCGGTTCAACGCGTTCAGCTTTTTCCGACCTGGAAAAGAATCAGTAATGTGACTAATCCTGTGTAAGCAGGAGGGAGCGTCATGGTTAATGGTACAGTCTGCCCTTTTTGTAGAATCCTCTCCTCTTCCCTCTCCTCTCTTCCCTCTGTCTCTTCCCCTCCCTCAGGATTAAAAGCAGGAGGTGTATTCCCATTCTGTCAGTCACATTCACTCTGCCTCCTAGGCCTCAGCCTCTATCAGTGTAAACAGAAGAGGGGGAAACAGTGTTTGGTGTTTTTCTCATGTCTAAAAACCTCCTTTTGGTGTCTCTTTGATCCCAGGCACTGGAATAGTAATTGCTATCACTTATGAAACAAAATGACAAGTGCTGCCAACAGTTTAGCAATGCAAATACAAAAGGAGAGAGAGAGAGAGAGAGAGATAGTGAGTAGTGGGGGATAGAGGTCTGTGAAGAGGAGCTCGCTCAGGCTGTGCGAAGGTCCTGAGCTTGCAGCTAGGAGGCGTTTGATCGATTTTGGAAGCGTTGTGAGAGGATCTCATGTGAGAGAAAGAAATGTTTTAATTTTATACAGATATTCTTTTAAAGTGGTAATCCACTTGAACCATGATTCACTCTGCTGTGCTTCTCCCCCCCCCCCCCACCCCCCGCAACATTTCAAAGTAGAGCCAAAGGCAACTGATGCTTGATGCTTTCTATGGAAGACAGATATATCCTCACACATAATGCATTTAAGTGCCCATGCTCAAGCCTGACCTCTATGTTGTGTCTATCTTTTGGAATCACAATTAAACAAGAATAAAGCATGGCAGTGACCCTGCAGGGGGAAGAGTCAAAAACATTCATATTATAAGAAACCCCCTCCAGAGGAGCAGTGAGATGGCCCTAACTGTGAATCCTGGCGTTTCTGTGTTGCAAGTGGCTGCAGCCGAAGAAGTAGTGGCTGGGTGCTGGTTATTCAAACGGCATATACACAGACAGATATGAAGGAATTGGATGGCTTCTCTTTCCTCTTTAAAGCTGTGGAAGAGGATAAGCCTTTGGTGTTTTTTTACAGTCTCCCTCTGACATCTTCGGTTGATGTTTATTTAAATGGCTCTCAGATCGGTGTGGAAATCGTCCCGTTGCGATTGCCCAGCAGGACACAAAACAACTGGGCTCTGGAAGGGAAACAGAAGAATGCAAGCAAGAAGAGTATTTCTGAGGGGACGGAGGGGAGAAAAAGAAGAGGGGGAGAAAACTTGAGGGTTTTATGTAAAGGAAGAGATCTGTGTGAAATGTATTTTGTGTAATGAGACGCCCCAATTCTGCTCTTTGAGACAGTGTTACCTGGAGCTGGAAAATAAAAATCTCTCTCCCTGCCCATCCCCTGTGGAGCTGGCTGTTCTCGGCTTACAGTGGGCCTATCCTCCATTTCACAAAAAAACACTCTGGCTCTGTATTTTGTCAGATTTAGTCATCAGACTGGTCGTCAGGAGAAGGTGTCATTTTGGAGCTCCTGCTGGGGGATGGCTCTTTCTTCTAGGACATTCTGACACAGAGCGTTAATAATGTAGCTCTACTTTTCTGGCGCTCGCAAACATGGCCATCGACCTCGCTGGCCATCAACAGAAATGTCTGCTCATTCAATGACCTGCTGCTGTCCTTTCTGCTGTATTTTTTTTTTTTTCAGACTTAGTGGGGATCGTTCCTTCCATGTGGAAGCTGTTGGACACCCATTTTGCTTTTACAACATAGGGACAGTGTTTTCTCAGTGCGATGAGCATCATTTGACAGTCCCCTGCCTCAGCATCCAAGTCCATTTACAGCCAGCTCATTCACTTTATTGCCATTCGCTGATGGCAGCACTTTGAAGTGTTTGCTAAAGGAGGGTGGGAGTGGAGTGGGGGGGGGCAGGGGTTTAATTGGCTGTATTAGTTGATTTGCTTCTGTTCTTTTTTGGTGCCCCCGAGTCACTGTGAGACATATCAAGCGACCTATTTTAGTTTTTTTCCCCCCTTTTCCATCTTAATGAATGCTACTAGTCTTGTTCATGTCTGGGATCCTAGTTCATCTCCTCCAACCTCCTCCAAAACAAGTTGGCTTGTTTGATTTAACTGAAAAAAAAAAACACACAGACACAGACATTGAGACTTCTTCGGTCTACGGTCCTCTGTGTTTACGTTGACATGGCTGCGTTCCTGTATCGACTACAGGGAAAGTTAAATTTAGCAACTTCATTCCTTTTGCACATGACACTTATTGACAGCCTGCTGTGGGTAATGATGTGTTTCGTTTCACAACATGTCGCCTGCAGCAGTCGCCCTTGGAGAGGTTTTGATGTTTGTTTTGTTTGAAATGCCTATATGCCTTTGTGCAATCCAGTGCAACATCTCCTGCAGCATGTTCGGGCTAGCTGAAGATTCCATGTGGAGAAAAAAAAAATAGGCAACTCAATCATTTTAAAGAGACTGACTGGAAAAAAAAACATATTGATCAGTCCCAGTCGTTTGGACTTTTTTTATGCATCTTTTTGTTGCTACATTGCACCTTGGGCATTTTGAGTTCATAGTATGTTAGTTTAAGATTGCCATGGTTACAATTATGTCACCTATTACAAGGTTAGTGGTGCTTCTGTCTGCACTGTGACAGACAATTCTGAATAAAATGCTATCATTCCCGAACTTCTGCTCTGTGGAAGTGCTCTTGTTGGCCTTGTTACTTGTTTACCAGTTAAATGTCAATGTTTAGTTTGAGTAGATTTTTTTATTTTTTTGGAAAACATTAACTTCCTGTTGATGATGAACTGTCTGCTCTGAAACTGAATAGTAAAAGATTAGACTGAAAGTCAAGTTAACATCTTATAATGCTCATATTGTCAAGTTGATGAATATGTTTCTCTAAAAGTTATTACACAATAACCTTATCAGACACACAGCATTATATAAAGTTGATACACACTTTATACATATTTTTTTCACAGCCCTGTTTGCACAGTATCACACTCAGACTGTTAAATGAAACTCTACTATTAGATGTTATACAAACTGCATATGTTCAAAAGTGGGCTGCCATTCAGTTTATCTTTGGCCTAATTGCAGAGAAGATAACACTTAAATGAATACTTAATCATAATCCTCTTAATTTCAGTTTGTCACACATGCTAGAATGTATCTACATACAGTCTGCTTATTTAACAGCTCACAGTCTCCTGGTGCATGTTATAATGCTTCATGATGTGGACCCCTAACCTGAACTAAAGGCATTGTGGGGCAGAGCAGGGCTTTCGCTGAGTGCAGTAGTACAGTGTTCAGGTTCAAATAAAGGGAGGTTGATCTAACCTTGGCTATACGCCCTGCATGGCTGCCCCTGTAAAGCCATCAGTCTGCTGGGAGTCTGACTGAAATATTAAAGAGCCTCTCTGCTTGTAGCACCTTACCATGAAGCAACCAGGTTGTATAGTGTAGTATGTGTCATGGTTACAGTAGATATGTAATGGATAGACACCAAGGTGAAACAAGAGCGTATCATTATCAGTGTAATTGACACTCATTTCACCGTCACTCTTTTGATGTATTTATCCATCTTTCTACACGCAAGATGACTGACAGGCCTGCCTGCACTACCCTACATTATATTTGTTGCTGATGGAGGACGGAAATAAAAAAACTGCCAGGCATAAATACATCCTGGTATTATGGAAGAATGCCCTTGCAGCAGTGACAAGAAGATAGAAGTCACCCTTTCCTGTCATTAATTCAGCAACACCACAGCACCCCATTCTATTTAACGCTGGACTATAATCTGTTCGATGGCAATAATCACAGCAACAAATATAGGTGATGCTGTACAGTATGTGTGAGAAAGGTGTGGAAGTCATGTAATCACTCTTCCAGGGCTGTATGTAACATTAGGGAACGGCGTTTTACGTTTAACGTTTTACCGGTGACACCTTTATGTTCACCATTATGCAGACAAAACACATAACCCGGACACATTTGTCACCATAGATTAGTAATCTATATGCCTAATTCCTAGGAACCTGGGTTTAGTTGTCAGTCAGTTATACATTTCTTCATGAATTATTGCAATCTGTGAGAAAGATAGGCATGACGTACAGGAGTGTGAAGGTTGATTTGCATCTGTGTGTCATGGTTAGATGTGTAATTAGAATGCCCCCCTCTTCTCCTTCAACCTACGCATTCTTCCCTCCTCCTCTTCTTCTTCTTCCTCCCCCTTCTACCCTCACTCCTCTGCCTCTCGGGATAACAAATCTGTTTGGATCTGAACCCTCCAACAGAGGGAGGCACTTGTGAAAGAACTGAAGCAGGAATCAAGACCCCTGAGGGCAGAAACAAGAAAGAGGAATAGAAAAAGGCAGGGACAGAGAGACAATAGAGAGATGAAAAAAAATGATGCGAGTCTGTTTAAAAACTGCTTTTAAGTTATGATGAAACAGCAGTTGCTTGAGTAAAACATGCTGATAGAGGAATTTAGGTTTTGATCAGTCGCTGTTGCTGTCATTCTGAAGGCATTTCATGCTCTAATCAGTATTATTATGGATGCTAGTAGCTGAACTTACTTTGGCGACATGTTCAACACCCTGACAACAGGCTATTGAGTGGAAGGAAAGCAATCAAGGAAATTGTGCAAAGAAAACAAAGGAAAGTGAGTGCATGAAAGGGAAGAGGGGAGGAAAAAAAGGACAATATTGACATTTGATTGATTGATATCCAACAGTGGGCCTGGGAGTTGACTGTGTGTGTGCTTGCGTGTATTTAAGTAAGCATGAATAATTGCTAAGGAAATGGGACCTTAATGCAACCAGGTGCAGAAAACGTGGTTAACAATGACCTTAATGTGATTCCAATTCATTTTATAAATTCCTCAGGGAGTGTTAACCTCCGTTACTCTAACCAGCTGGGAGCAGTTCATATTAAAGGAGCAGTTTTCACCCTTTTTTAGCTTCCTCTGCCTCGTTTACATTCACATTGCTAACAGATATAGCGTATGCTGTTAGTGGTCTAGCATTTTGGTTCAAAATAAGGCAAATTAATGGATGGATTGTCATTTTAAAACTAAAGTTCATAGGAGTATGATGGATGAATGACATAGATCTGCTTCTTTACACTGATTTGTAACATAGATATTAAAGATTTCCCAGCATTTGAATTTCACTACTTAAAAGAAGGTGTTTAGTGGTAAAATAAAACTGAGAACAACCTAAAAATGGCACCTAAACATGGGCGTGACACCACGTTTATGGCTGCACAGAGCAGCCAGAATGTGTGTAGACATCTTATTAACCTGTGGTACCCAGGAACAGCGAGGGATACACTGTTCCTCTTGTTAAATCAGGCATTTTGCAGATACACCAGATTGTGTCCTCAGATTCTCACACGTGTGTCTATACTGTGTGTCTGTGCGCAGTGAACTGTTCATGTTCCATGTGCAGACTGTGAAAACATTTTTCTCTTGGGAGCACAATGAAGTAGCTGTCTGTCTAGCTACCCAGCCAGCTATAAATATTTATAAATAGGGATTAATTCAGGTTCAGTGCTGCTTTTGAACTGATTCATTTTGGTGATATCTTTCTGCTAAGCAAAGCCCTTTCCAAAATTTTCACTATATTTCACCACTACATAAAACACAATAAGGGCATTAGATCTTATCAGCCCCTGTGACTAATAAATGATCTCTGGTAATCACCTACCACCTTGGATATCGGGTCATATTAGCATGCGCATGCTTCACCCACAGCACTGATGTGCACTATCATCAGGTAGTTTTGTGGGCCTCGGTAGATGAATGTGGCTCGCTGTCTCCTTTGTGATTTACATGCAAACGCCGCCAGATGCTTGACGTCGGGGAATCGTTTCATACTCTGATGCCGTGACAAGAAATATAGCCATACAGCGTGGTGTTGTTGCTGTGCATATGTTTGTACTGTATGTGTGTATGCGTGCGCTGCTGCTTTTACTGCCTAGTTTCCCTAACAATGCCTCCACAAGCTTTTTATTTGGCCCTTTCTGATTACATTGCATTGAGGAAAGAATGAAACCCCAAACAGAGCAGAGACTAGCTTCTTGTATGACTTCAATGCCACCTCCGATTGCCTTATATTTTGTTTTCAATTTGTGTTCGGGCACATAATGTGTAATAAAAAGTAGGGCCTGAGTTTGGTTAAGATCCTGACTTTGTCGTCGTCATAAATCAGGGAACAGACTTGGACTACTGGAAGATGTCATTTTCCATCACTTTTCAGACTTGTGTAAAATTGCTTTGTTTGTCTTCAGGGAACTCACAGGGTAATGTGGTGTCAAAGATATAAAAGCTGATAGGATGCCGTAGGAACAGAGTCAGAATAACAATCTCGGTGTTTTGTTTTATTATCATTCTGAGCATCAAGACCGCAGATATACAGCAACACAAACTGTAATTGGTTCACTGCTGTGTCATTGCAGATAATGTTCGGTGTGGTGCAGACGCTTGATTTTTAGAGGACGTACAAGTGGCTTCAGATGCAATGACTGATAGGTTTACTGCAGATTTCAAATGTGTGTTTATTTCTGCCTCCGCTCGGCCGTCCTTCCCCCCGGTGTTCGCCATTGTTTATACCACAATAAAGAGAGAGCGCATTGAGCTTGCAGGGCAACTGTAAATTGTCGATAGCCCATAAATATCAGCTGTCCTAACGCTCACAGTTGGTCAGCATCAGCAGCGGTAGAGGAGAACTGCAAGCAGGCCGGTGGTTGTTTCACTCTGCAGAGGCTGCCTATTTGGATACCGTGAGAAATGGGGTTAGCGTGGGTTTGCCGCCGGCCTGCATGGTTGTCACATGCTCGCGAGTGGGAGGTTGAGTGAGCAGGTTGAAGCCGTTTGTCAGAGGAGCTATTTACATGTCTTCTTCAGTGCAGCGAGGGGAGTTGTCATCAGAGTTTTGCACATGACCTCAGGGCTTCTTCACACGATAGTGGCATTTAGCAATTAACTGACCTTTTTATAGCACTGATGGTACACTCTCTTTGTGAATTTCCATAATAAGCTAGCAGCCACTGCGTCATTATGGTTTTAATAATCAAAATAATTAATTTCAGCTCAAGGCTCTTGCTTGGAAACCTCAGTGTCTTAAAGGCAGTCTGCTTAAATAGATGTGAATGAAGAAGCAGGAAGACATTTTCTACTTTCAATGACAGCAGTATATCAGCAAATTAACCTGCTGTACAGTCATAGAACTGACAATCAAATGACCAGCTCTGATGGATTTATTAAAAAGCTTTGAGCTCTGTGACATTTAGTTAATATTTACGTCTTGCAGTGCCATCGTCTTTGGTTGATCATAAGCATGTCGTCAGCCTTGATTTGTCTGTTTTCCATCCTTCCCACGTATCGCTTTAATTTGTTTCAAATCCATCGTTAACTAAACGCAGGGCCTTGCCTTAGTAAGTTATCCTTCCTGTGTTCCTCTTGTTCATTTTTACGTGTCCTCAAGTTAATTCCAGTCCTAATTAACTACCTTTGAAAGGAATCTGTGCGATAATTACCAGAAGGAGGTGGAACGGAAGCAATCACACTCTGCGCAATTTATTCCCCACCACAGGGAAAACCCTGCAGAGTCACCCGCTGCATTTTTTTTTTTTTTTTTTATTATTTCTGTCCTGAGAATCACCTTCAGTACTCACATTTCTGTAGCAGGTAAAACAGCGACACAAATAATCAGGAGGCTCCAGACACACACACACACCCCTGCTGGTTTTTGACTCTTGTCTGGTACATTTGCAAGAAAAATAATTATACTAAAAATACAGAGAAATTATAATTGGAATGAATGAGCTGAGACAAAGCCAGAGGTGGAGAATAAAAAAGGAAACATGGGGTGCAGACATGCCACCAATGCACCTAAAATTAGACCTGGTCAATATGATTCAGTTCTAGAGACACACCACCAGCAGTGTCAGACCTGCAGTTCCATCCAGCCTGTGCCGTGTATAAACAGACTAATAACAACAGTAGGTTAAATAGCTGGCAATCGTCTATTTTCATTTTAAAGGTCAATAATAAAGTGCATTAGTTCATCTCTGTTTTTTTTTTCAACCCATAACCCACCTGAAAATGTGTATATTAAAAAAAGGTCACTAATAAGTATGAGTCAAACAGGAGAACAGTGCATTAGTCTGCAACATTAAGTATTCTCTTAAACTGCAGCTGTTATACCTTTCCTTCCCTGTGTCGAATGTGAAGCCATGAGGTGTAATAAAGAAGCTTTCTTCTGTCACGTTTTTTTTTTTCATTTCTTTTTTCGAGTCTTGTTAAAAAGGTTCTCTTCTGGTGTGATGTGTGATTACGTTTACAAGGTGACAAAGCCCGGAGATGAAAGCCGTCCTCTGTCTGGAAGGTGGTTAGTTCAAAGGTGCGAGTGTTCTTTTAATTCATCACTGAGGCCTAGACAATACCTTAATTTACGAGTTCATTTTAAAACCCAGGAGGGGGAAGGCTATGCTGTCTCTGCTCCCGTAGAGTAAATTAGATTGACTTCTAAACTTTGGCAAACAGATGATGCAAATGTCACACTTGATCAATTGATTTGCTAAATTAGCTAATGCACCTGCAAACTATCTTACATGGACATAAACCAAGCACCTGGATCACAGGGCTTACAGTGAAAGAACACTGAGTAATGTGCAGCAGAGTGACGTGGGAATCATGGGGATATCTGAGCAGGAGTGACACATTTCAGAGAAAGAGAAGGATGTTGGCTGGAGAAACATATTGGCTGGCGAAAGATGGAAGGATGTGAGCAATGAGATTTAACTAATCTTCAAACGACGGCATGCCACAGTGATCTAAGACTTTTCCAGACGGAGTCCCAGGACATACTGGTTTCTGTTACTCCTTATGTGTTAAATGAACATTTTTTTCCCCTGGCAGCACCATCTCCTTTAATGATCAATCACATCCTTGCTTACTTATGTCAGATGTCTAAACATCTGGATGTACAGTAGTTTGGGAGATTTCGTCTCCATCACACATTTACAGGAGGCCATAAAGAACTGTTCTTGACAAGAATAGAGATCGCATAGAAGTGTTGCAGAAGATGGAGCTCGGGTCTCACTTTCATGGAATAAAACAATCTACAAAGACACTAAGAAGGACTAAATCCACAGAGTTTAGATACCTTGAACAACCTAACTCTACCTTATCCAGGTCATGTTATACTGTATCTAAGACACACCTGAACTTACAGCATAGTTCACTGAAGGCATTTTGAAGAGCAGAACTAAGAGATTACGTCTTTAGAACACTGTGCTATGAAACCAGTCGCCTTGATTTGAAACTTTTGGATCCTTGAACAATCTTTAAAAAACTGTCTAATATTTAATTGGTTTGATTATTTGATTTAACAGATGGTGTCAAATGTTTTTTAGTTCATTCATGTTTTTGCATTCTTGCTGAGAGTTGGATGAGAAGATCAATACCACTCTGCAAGAATACATTAGCTCAGAGGAAAGGCAGGGAACAGGAGAGAAGTTATCCTAGCTCACTCTGAAGGTGTTTAAAAAGGCATGTTATTAAAGCTGGCAGTTCCTCCACTGCCTCCAGTGTGCAGCTAGTAACGGCTGCAGCTGATGGCTTCACATATTTACTGCACACACATGAGAATGAAGACGTGAGGACACATTCCGCTGCTCTGATGGATGTTACCATGAAGATCCCTACTGTTTTCAGACAGCATCATAAATACAGCACAGTGCTCCGGTCTTTATTAGCATGCAGTTTTATTTTGAATAGCTATGTAGAGGAACCACTGTGCTACCAGCCAATGGTGGAAAAACAATTATAGCAGACCCCAAAATAAGCAGGATCATTCCAAACCACAGACTTCCAATTTTTACTTATGTACTGCAAAAAGTAAGTGCTAAGCTGAGCATACTACATCATCACAGCGCTGCAGCTGGTCTTTGACCCTCTTGCTTGCAGGATCTCAGTCTGAGGGGCCAGCTTTAAATGCTGTAAGCAAAACTGTTGTTGCTGCATGTGGTATAGCACGGCTGCTATTGAGACACACAGTGATTTTTTGATGTGCTCATGTGGCGGCTTGGTCTTGCGTTGTATCAGAGGAATATGGATCAAAGAAGGCAGAAAAGCATGCAAGCCTGCACACTACAAAGTGTAACAGAATATAGTAGGGCATCCTGACACTTCAGGCATAAAGGCTACTTTATAAAAGCTTATGTATAATGATGCATTCTTTAGCTGCTGGTTGTAGTTGTAACATTTGGTAGGAGACATGGATGTATCAGGCTAATTGAAGGGGCAAAAATACAGCTAAGATAGACAAATGATCATATTAATCTGAGAAATAGAAAGCTATAGTGTCCCGAGCCAGGTTCTGAATCAGACCCAGCGGCCGGAGTGCATGGCTGAATCTTCCTGCTGTATGAAGTTTGTGGAGGAGATGAGACATGAAAAGAATGGGAAAATAGTTGAAAGTTGGCTCATTTCATTTTCCAGTTCTCCTGAATAAATCAAAGTTGGTTTAATAGAGAGGAACTTGACTCTCTGATAGACGTTCCGGGGGAAAATGTCCAGTGCTTGAATTCCATTCTGTGCACAGACAACGTCTCAGATGATAAAACCCCTCTCAGATGCCGTTGGGCCTTTTCATCACTCAGGTAACATAAATGCAATTTTTAGAATGTTCTCAAGTCAAGAAGTCCAATTTCCCCCTCACTCCTCAGAAAGCCTTCATCTCCCAAGGAATCAAGTGGAAGGTTTGTGTGTGTGTGTGTGTGTGTGTGTGTGTATAGTTTGTAGTGCTGTGGCTTGGACAGCGGCCAGGCATTCCCTGAGGCCTCATCGATCTGGCACCGGAGTCTGATCAGATGGGTTTTCATTCCATTTCATATTGTATTAAAAATCAGAGCATAATCCTGGGATCCTTTTCCTATTTTGACAGATTTTTACACATGAATCACGATGATTCCCTGGGCACTGATTTTATTTCTTGTGTAGTGATGTTTGAGGCTGTATATGACACATACATCTTTGTGTCTGCGCCGTAAAGAAGAGGGTCTGAGCCATCAACAGAGATTTAGAGCGCCGTGTGCCACCTCTCCCCCGGTGGTTCGGTATGTAGTCGCCCTGGTGAAGACCTGCGCTCTGCTGTGCACATCTCTCTAATAAAGCGTGCACCCGGGTATGAAAACCCTCCAATGAGAGTAAATGTTGTGAATAAATTGTTGCTCAAATGTGTCACTTTATCACACACCAACTCCAGCCCTCCCCCCATCCCCCTTTGCGACTTGAGGGTCTATAATTTGATATGACTGGGTCTTGATTACTATTTACAGTGTTGTCAAGGTGAGCAAAAAGACTCAACATGGTGGGTAAACAGATTCACTGTCACCGCTCCACTGAGTCAGCTGCTGTTGACTTTCTATCCACTTGCTGTTTTCCATCCCCTGCCTCCTCCCTTTCCACACTCCTCTCTGAAGATTGCAGTTGTCAGTGCTCTGTGTCGCTTTTTGACAAAGCAGTGATAGAACAACACACTGGATCACATCAGTATCAGCACATCTGACAGTGAATCCCATCAGGGTCTGTCTTTGAATTCTGATTACAGAAAGGAAATCATACTTTGTATTGACAGGAATGTGTTGCATGACACGATGCATTCATCCATTCATTGTTCCGTTGACTTTTCAGCACAACACAAGTTATGGAGGAGTAAATTGTAGAGAGCATTTTATGAATATTCATGCTTTGACAAAAGTTAACTGTTTCTTCTAGCCTGTGAAATGTCTTCTAACATACAACTGAAGTGCATCAGGAATAACAACTTTCACTCAGTACACACTGCATCTAAACTCGGCATGTTTACAGCATCACTGTGTGTCATATTAAAAAAAGAAGAAAGAAAATCACGACACACACATATGGCTGAAAATGGCTGTGAATTACAGTAACGTGCAATTTGATATATTCTGCCAACCAGTCTCTTCCAGCCACAGGGGCTTTCAGCCCATCCCAAGCTTCACATTTCCTTCCAATTTAATCTTCATTCCTCAAACATATAGGAGAAAGGTGGATGTTTTCTGGACATTTCTGCAGAAGATTGGAGGGACGGATCAACCTGTTAAAAGATCATTTCCTGGGAGATGATGATGTGTGTGTGTGCGCTGGTGTGGTATGGTCTGTGTGTGTGTGACATCAGTGAGAAGTTGTCAGTGTTCTGAGATGTGTAGGAAGTGTTTCAGTTGTGTTATAAATGATGTGGGTGCAGTATAGAAGATGTATTGTATGAGTGGGTGAAATGGGAAATTTTTTGACACAACCTTACAAATGTAAATCAACAGTAGCCTAGAAACTAAAATATTTCTGTTACCATCTGCTATGTTACGTGAATCTAAAATCAAATAGCTTATTATTGTCTATTATGTAGAAGGATAACAATTGCACAACCAAACCACATTTTAATCTTAATTAGAGCTAATGTATTTAATGTACTTTGAAACCACTCAACTCCTCAACCCATACATCTTGATTAAGCTTACTCAAGGTGTATAAATGGAGAAGAAAATTCTCAGTCTGCTGTAAATAAAACCTGTAAAAAAACAAGCTTCCTCCTGCATGCTCTTATGGAACATCAACACTTTTTTATGCATTCAAACTCAGTCATTGTTTTCCTGTCTTCCAGGCCCAGTAGCTGTGATAAGTGGTGAGGAGGACTCTGCCAGCCCTCTTCATCATGTCAACCATGGGATTATTACTCCCTGTACTCTGGATGCAGGTCCTGATGCGGTTGTCATAGGGATGACTCGCATTCCTGTGGTGGAGAATCCCCAGTACTTCAGACACGGACACAACTGCAACAAGCCAACCACTCGTAAGTCCTTTAAATTTATCTCATACGTAAATTTAACACATTCAGAGAATAACATCTGCTTCAGATGTCATAGGGTATATCATGTGCTAACTCATTAGTTGAGTTTTTCTATGGCAATACAAAGGGGACCCCAGGAAGGATCCTAATTATACTGAAACTATAAACATCAGATAAGTGCAAATGAATGTATATGTAGTGATAGCTGGTAAGAGAGCCAAGTATCAAATGCCACATCTTTATGAGACTGTTCCAGATCAATTGTAATTAGCCATTTATCTTTATAAAAAGATGAACTAGGCCCCTCAGGGCAAAAGTGTAATTTAGTGTCATCTACAGAGTCAATTTGATCATACAGTGTTAGCATCTGGTGGCACAGTGCCAGGCTCTTTATATAGAATGTGTTTAGACAAAGGAAACTACTGGTGTTCTGATACCCACAGCCTACCCCCTGCAAAAGAAAAAAAAATCACTCACTCTCTCTCGGGACTCGTGTTCCAGGTTGGGGAAAGACAAGCCCACTTTAAGGCCTAATTACTCACAATTACATTGACTGCTCAAGAGAATCAGCACAAAAACAACTGTGCCAGCCGCAGCCTGGCGCCTGCTGCTGCCGTTCCAGACGATCCCAGTCAAACCAACCAGATTTAGTCAGGGGAAAAAAACAGGCTCTTCTCCAGTCAGAGGAGATGCAGATCAGACATCACACTACTACACATCGTTCGACTCAAATCTGCATCGTTTACATGGCTCAGTCTCAAAAATGGTTGCTGGTCAGGCTAACATACGTTAACTTCTGAGCTGGAGCCAATGAGAAAGGAGGAAATCCCATTTAGAGGTGATAAATAAATGACAGATCTTATATAGTATTAATAACATGAATTGTTAATGACCAGCCAGTGACTGATTTATGACATCTCATGCCTTGCACAGGAGATTTGATTGTAACCTAATGAATAAATGACAGTGGGCACAAATGAAACTTTTTCTCCTGATCACTGTGCACCTGGAATTGAAAGTCAGATCATGCATGTGCACTATGACTGCTTTGACTCAGGCTTTACTTGTGCTCCTCATCTCTCTGAATGCAGAACCCCAGGTCTTTTTCAGCTGTAATACCATGTGCGTGCATAAAGAAGGAAACCGTAGGAAATGAACCCTGAATTCATCACAAGGTCATAATGGCCATTGCTTTCTGCCAACGGCTAGGAAAACAAAATAGATCTGAATGGCTCCAGTCTCTGCTGATCATTCACTGAATATGAATGCATCCTTTACCCTCTGGGCAGGCATGCAGGGAAAGGAAATATCTCTGTATTCATGTGGATGCACTATGTGTTTAGGTGTTCAACATTGAAAATGAATCTGTGTATGCATGTGGATGCTGTGGCTACAAAGAATGTACTGCTATGACTCCTTATTTTCCTCCACCCCCCATTGATGAGAGCCTTCAATTAAAGGTCCCCTTGGTGTCCCACAGTTCCCCTATTATCCTGCTGGCCTTGCTCTGCCTGATTGTTCTGCAGCTTCACGTGACAAACTTAAGAGCTGCACTCAGCTCAGAAACAGTATGGCTGCTTTACTGGTGCTCGGCCGCTAATCCATAATGTATTCATTCATTTACTTGAAAGCTTCTTATCCCAGAGAATAGCTTGCTGCCAGAATGCCATGCACACACACACCCACACCTGGCTAGTTTTGTCTAGTGCTGGTGACACTATAGCTCATATATACATACATTTAAACACATCCACGCCTCTCCTGTGTGTCCATCAGGAGTTCACTAATGTGATGGTCAGCCTCAGTCCGCCTTTACTCCTCTAGGTAATTTATGGTGTCCCTTTGCTGTGCAGCTGTGTGCATTTTCAAATCAGCTCCATAGATAACAACAAGAGGGGTGGGTGGGGGTTGGGGGGGGGCAGTCTGTAGCTGCTGCTGTCCGCTATGCTGACCTCTGTTAAAACAGCTGCATGTGTTGAGCGCTGTCCTGCTGCAGAGCTCCCTCCAGTCAATCCAGTGTGCCCTAACCAGATGTATTATTCATAAGCGTGCGATCTGCAATTCAATCCTGGCCAAAAGAATATATATTGGTACCAGTGTTTAAATAGTTTTAGTCACACAACAGAGCACATCGTATTTGGACTGTGTAATCTGAAATCAGTACTGCTGTCATTCCCTCGGTCCAGGAGAGACCATGAAATTCAGACGCAAGCATCTTCTTATTACTGCTGCCCTCTGCTTGAACCAACGACCTGCTCACATGTAGTTCTGTGCAAGCTGGAGGGATGTTACGAAACAAGTGTTAGCGCGGGCGTCATTATGATGTCAATTTAAGAACATGAAGTGCTGTCATACAGTTGGTTCATCTTCTAGTTGAACCGCTGGCCTTTTACTTTTGCTGCAGTAAATAGGCGAGTAAGACTGATGAGAACATTTGTTGAGATCAGCCTTTATTTTTTTTCACTGAATACACTGAAAAAGGCCAATTCTGGGGAAATGTAGCCGCATTAGGGAGATAAAGGCAGTAAAGGCAAAGGACAATTCTTTAGCCTAATGACTAGATCCATATCTAGCTGGATCCGCTGTCTCCCAGCAAGTGGCTTTGTTTTATCAGTTAGCCTGCTATTTTAATTATGGATTTGTCACATCCCGCTGGCCAAAATTAGACAATAGCTTTTGATGTTGGAGTATAGCGTATAGCCTTTCATTATATCCATGTTATTACGGAAATCACTTGTGGGCACAGCTCGGACAAACCCTCTCTCTGTCCCCCTTTTCCTTTTGGTATAACAGAGACATAATTACGCTCAAGGTGATGTTTTTGAAGATTAAAATGTTTCCAGCAGAGACAAGGAGTGACTAATTTGGCAGCTTGAAAGTTCAATAAATGAATGGAAATGCAGAGCAGATTGATGGAAAGGCAGTTATCATGTTCCAAGGCTATGATTCCATGAATTATATAGCATGAAACAGAACGGTCCCACGGGCGAGCCAGTTGTGAATTTAAACAACCTACTTAAGTTTGTTACCCGAGAAGATGAGTTCCTTTCAGCCCAGCCCAGGAAGCCATATATAAACTCTAAAAAGATGCTAGCTGATGCCAGGTGGAGTTCTGTGAGGAGTGTTTTTCAGACAGATCATTTACTTTTACTTTTGAGGATTCCTTTTGACGACCACCCAGATTCAATCAAAGACAGTACAAATGTTAGCCCTGTTACAAATTGATTTGCAAATCAGCCATGTGGTAAGTTTAAGTTATAAAATATATAACCTGAAAAAACAAACAAACAAATTATTTGACATGCTGTAAACTGTAGAGGGGGACACATTCTCATGAGTCCTTTATAATAAATACTTCACTGTCCTCACAGAGGGCTTAACCTCATGAGTTTCAACTGCAGAATAAAACAATTATTACAAGTATTAAATTCTCTACCTTAATAGAAACATAATTTATATTGTATCTGTGGGGACTAACAGCTCAGGGTGGAAAGCATGCCTCATCTCTAAGATGTCAAATATAACTAGTCAAGACTTTTTTCTAAAAGCTCCCCTAAGCAGCAAGTGTAAAGTACTTAGTGCTTTAGTGTACTTAATGCTTAAACTTTAATCCAGCAATAACACAGAGGTGGTGCTTACATAGAAGGCATTGTCAGAAGAAAATCCCTGTTTGAGCTCTCTAAATGTTTCAGTATGGAGCCACAAAGTGTTAAATATTAATGCAAATATAATGTGCATATTATATGATATAAGTAAACTGTGTAAAACCTTTAAATAGAGCAATGAGTGGAGGTTAAATGATCTTCTTTTACTTTTTACTGAGCCATTTGAGCCTCAGTGACTGGAGCTTAAAAAAAAGTTTTTTTTAAGCTTTTTAATTTGAGCTTTTCCAAATATAGTAGGCTATTGATTGCTGAAATGAACAAAAATAATGTCCTTTAATTTTTTTTAAAAGAACAAACTTTATGTGCGTCATTAGGGTGATGTTATGCATTGTCATCTCGGTGTAGGTTTCCTTTCACAAAGTGTTCTCCAAGGCCGGGCGGCATCAGCAGACACGCAGGTCGGCAGCCAGCCAGCAGCAGCAGCAGGTTAGGAGTAGATACCCGCTGAGAGTCAACAGTAAATGCTAGTGTTCATGTCACTGATGCCCATCGATGCCAGCAGACACACAGCCTCTGTGCCGCAGTGATTTTAATGGCAGTGAGCTTTTTGTATACTATTAGCTGCTGGATGAGTGCCTCTCACCTAAGCATTAACATCCTGTGGGGCTCCTTTTGTAGACAGGCTAAACTACAGGTACACCACAGTGATCTCTGTTAAATGCTATGTGATAATAAAAACTTGGAGGGCAGGAAAATGTTTTCTGGAAGTAAGAGCAGAATATTATGTTTTTAATGTAGATGCATTTCTCCACTGCATAAAACTGAAAATAGTTATAAACATTCATAAGATGATATATTGCAATATATGCAATACTTTATGAGGTCTGATTAAATGTGTTTTGTATTGTTCTTACAAGAAAACTCTTGACAAATAGCTTTATGGAAATCAGTGCTGTGTTTGTGTGGATGTCTCAGCCTCTTTGATTGTGTCACCACTTCCCACCAGCCTGCAAAAGACACGCTGTCAGTGACCAGGAGACACACATCGATCGACCCACCGCGCACACTCAGGAATTCTGCCAGGCAGAAAAACACTCACACACACACACACACCTGTGAGGCACAAACACACACGAGTGCACACTGTTGGCAGGTAGCTGGAGACAAACACACCTTCAAACAGACACATGCGTACCGACGCTGGAGAAAGTTGGCAGGTATAGCTGTGGCAAAATGCATGAACTCAGGCGGGTGCAGAAAAAAAAGCCTTCCAAACATCTGTGCTCCCCCCGCCCCCCAGCAGCCGGACCCGACTAGCTGAGTAAATCTCGGTGCTGCGTTGCGTCTTGGCCTCTGGGGAGACTATTTGCTGGCATTGAGGCCTCAGGTGAGCCGGGACAAATGAATGATGCTGAACTGTGGGATAGAGATTTAATCTCGGGGCTTTTCAGCGTGCCACTCTGGGTAAATAGGTTGCAGGATGGAGCTCAAGTCTGCCTGCAGAGGAAACTGAAGGTTAAAGTAACGTGTCCTCACCACTGTCAATAGTCACACTCCATAATAGTGGCTTCAATCCCATCAGTGGAGAGGAATGAGGTGGTCGGCAGCTGTTTAGTGGCTTAGCAAAACAAACCAGATGAAATATTTACACCCAGGAAATAAGAAAGAGGGGGCAACTGGTGCAAATGAAAAGTTAAGCAGGTTTTCAATGAAGATTTTCCTTTGGTGGATCCAAACTGTAAGAGAGGACCACAATGTCAAAATTGTTTATTGTTGTTTCTTAAATTGTAACATTTGCATAATGACAAAGATCGTTGTAAAGATAAAATCTGATTAAATCAAATGCAAATTTGCAAATTGTAAGATAAGAGATCCAAGTATGAAACATCATCTCGTCATGGCAAAGGGTAAAATAAAGTTCAAAAACTAAAAATCAAACTTGGTAGAAAATGTGAGAAAAGTTTCAACCAAAAAAAAAACTGACTGTCAATATGTTAAAACATTTCTAAGCCTCACCTGCTGATAGATGACAACTTCACATTTTTACATATTTTTTTGGCATTTCGCCAACTGCCTCATCTAGAGAAGCTTAATGACGGGTGAAACAATAGAATAAGCTTCAATAGCTGGATGATGACAGCATGACAGGCATCCGATAGTAAAGCCAGCGCTGATGCTTGAATGATGGAGGGGTGCAAGGAGGAGAAGCAGCATATGGGATAAAAGAAGAAGGATTTTTCTTATTGCTTAAGTAAAGTGCAATAGAAGAGGCAAGATGGATGCTGTGTGTCTGGAAACTCCACAGACCTCTGAGACCTTCAGCTGTAAAAGTGTCAGAGACATTTGCCCCATCAAATTCAGTCATAACACATTTTGAATTAAAATGTATGTGTATCGACTTTTTTTTATATCTACTATTGGAAAGCAGATTTTTTTTCGAGGGTGAGGCTGTGACAGCAGTGATGTGTCATAGTGTCCCTGGTGGGGCTCTCACCCGGCAAAGTGGCTGCCAGTTTCTGCAGGCGCCTCTGTTCTGATCTACTTTAAAACTGGGACATTTCTTCATATTTAACAGTGCTTTCAGAAATAGTACTTATGATACCATCTGACAGAAACACCAGAGGAACAGGTGACATTTTTTCATGAATCACCTCAACATGCTCACGACCAGATGGCCGTGGGAATCTGGAGAGATGACAAAAAAAACCCAGAGGAATGGTCAGACTGAAGTAATCTGTCTGTTTGAGTGAGGAGTTATTCCAGAGAACTGGTGATAAAGGCTATTCCCCCCTTTTTCCCCCTGAATTTGAACATTCTGAAGCTAATGACCTGTTGAAAACCAAATGGTACAGTCCATGAGTGTGTCAAGCTGTGGATGTATCAAAAAATATGACAGCTCTAAACTGTGGGTAATAGCTGTACAACCTCCTATTTATTTTCTTTGAGAAGCTGCATAATGACATCACAGGTGCCAAATGTTCCTTTGGTGGCATGGCTGGGGGAGAAAGAAAGGGTTAAAAAAAACACAGATTGGATCAAAGCTATTTCACCCCATATTTTCTCTGAGCCTATCAGGCTCATTTTTTCTTGTTTTTAAACAGCTAAAACGTATTTTATCATCCAATTGATTAAGTAACCGAAAAATACAACTAATAACATCTGCTAGTGACAATGAGAATTTTTGGTTCTGTCAGTGCTAACTAAGTGTTTCATTGTAAACTCAGCATTGTTTCACACAGCTATACAAACAGTAATTAATGGAGGGAGGCAGACACAGCACACGAGCTCTGCCTGCAGATGCATCTGTTTTCTCTTTGGCTGTGTGCAAATGAGTCCTCGATGACACATTTTCTATCATTCTTATACAACCGTCTTGAAAATGATAAAGAACCACACAGATGGAGGATAGATTTTAATCCTGCAACTTTACTTGTCTGCTAAGGATGTTTGGCTGTTTTATCAGACTGCAATAAGGAAGCTTGAAGATGTATTTTGAGAAAAAAATACATTATGCTTCAGCTGCATCATTATCAGGAATGCTCTGAAGCAGCTGCAGGAATACAGTAAAAACTTGCACATAATACATCATAATTGTCCAAGAGCGGTTAATACGTGGCAGGGTACTATAATACCATATTTCATCAAAATGACCAGAGCCTTTATTTACCACACCTGCGGCAGGCGACAGGCTGGTGTTAGAGGCAGGCTTCTAGTTCTACTTCTCTCCCTAATAAGAATAATTAGCAAAGCTTTAGAACGAGGCTCATTTTGATGTGCATCTAGTGCATTAACCCATTAATGCCCCTGCAGTACTCAGTGGTGGTTTTTCTCTTGTGTATTAGGGATGCATGATAATATTGACAAGTCAGGGGTGCATGCTGATAATGGATTTTTAAATGAATGAATATTGACCCAAAATGAACATTCACAGGCAGATGCAGTTTGACTCAGACAAATGGAAAACTAATAGTAGAGTTGCTATTTGCGACATCATCAATAGAAAGAGGGGCCAAATCACTTTCCTACAACTCTGTTTAACATCTCATGTATATATGTATGTTCTACTACAAGACAATATCAGCACATCAGCACAGAATGTGCATCACTAGATGGACTGATAGCAGTTTAATTTAATGTAAAGGTTCATTTTTTTGTTGTCATGAAAAGCTTTGGTTTGTGTACCTAAAATAATGTTCTTATGCTAAGCGTCATGCATGCGTCGTTCATTTCATTCATGTTTTATGCCCTAAAGAGCTCAGGCTAAGACGCACAGCCTTCTGTAAACTGTGTGGTGATCCTTATCTGAAAGTGAAAGCTACATATGTGTACAGGACTGGTAAAAAGTGGCCACCTTTGATTCAGAATAGCTTTGCTTAGAGGCAAGCAACACCTTCACCTCCACACATACCCGGATTTCCTGCTATTATTATTTTTTTTTTTTACCTTTTTCTCTCTATATATATATTTTTTCCACTCATCCGACCTTTTATTTCTTGGTCAAATTGTAGGTTTTAAAAATTGATACTGAAAAGAATGACAAGGAGGCAAGAGAATGATCTCCAGAACCAAAATATATAGACGCTAACTCTAAACTGATCCTGTGAGTTACTAAAAAGAGGAGTGGCAAAAAGCAGTATGACAAAAACACAGAGGCTGTTTTTCCTTTGCTCTGTTCAGCTAGTTTATTTTTCTGCTCTCATTAGAAGCTGTCCTCCTGTGGTGCCTCAGTCAGTGCTGACAGTAAAACTGAGGAATCCAGATAAGAGACACACAACTCAGAAGGCCCAGTGTCAGCTCACAGTTTATTTGTGCTTCAGAGATGTAAAACCTTATTGCCCTCAGTATTCTCAGCAGTAGCTTCAAAGTTAGATAAAACATTTCGCTTTTGACATCGTACAAAAGAAATATGTATGATGAAATACACAAATATTCAGGAAGCTTTTTTTATGTATTCAGAACTAAAGAAAACAGAGAACAGTCTTGTGCATGTTGTAATCCAGTGTGACGTTTTTTTTTTAAAAGCACCTTGAGATCATGGATACAATTTAAAATACTACAAAGTTGGCCGTTTGGCCCCCCCGTACACAGTTTCACTTCCTCTTTGCTTGTATCCTGCCGGTATTGTTTTTCTTCTGGTGTTCGGTTTCCTGCAGTTTCTCCTTCTGTATTTCCTTCAGTTCCGTGCTTTGCTTCAGAGATAACACAATATTCATTGGGTGGTGAAATTTTCTTTGTACACATATTTTCCTGCCAATATAACACAAAAATGTCTTCCTCTATTTCCTTCTTTTCTTCGTTTTTAGTTGTCCAGCACATAAAGCGGAGAGACATCATCCTGAAGAGGGAGCTGGGTGAGGGAGCGTTCGGGAAAGTCTTCTTGGCAGAGTGTTACAACCTCAGCCCTACCAAGGACAAGATGCTGGTGGCTGTCAAGGTGCGTGGTCAGCATGTGGCAGGAGTGTGTGCATTGGTATTACACACAAACGAAGGTGGCCATATTGGTAGAGTGGATTTAGAGTACAACTATACAACTATACTATATATCTTTAAAGACAGAAATCAAGGGGAAACAGCTGGTCTGGCTTTGTGTAATTATACAAAACTACTAACACCTACTAACACATTATATGCTAATACTTTGCATACATATTTCACAATAAACAGTGAATCACTAGAAAAAGAAAGTCATATTAAGTATCTTTCATTTCAAGTGTAATATCAGAGTGGATGGTTTATTGTCTGGATGCTTTATCTTCCTGGTATCTCACTGGTCGCCTGGCAACTTCACAGTGATGACAGGACTACAGGAAATGACTATGCCCATCGCAGAAATTGGTTGTATCCAAATTATTTTATGTTAAGTCCTTAATTTTAACTGCCTACTGTCTTACTGTTTATTTTAGTGCCTGGATTATAAATGTTAGCTTTACTCTCTGTTCTAAGGGTTCATGATTATAAGGTAGAGCTGGTTCTGGTGCACACAGACTACTGAGAGTAATAAGTCTACATATATATACTTCAGATTTATGGAAGCATTAAAAATCCAAAGTCAGGACGGGGTATTCCAGTTTCTCTTGGGTTCCCAGACCAGACCAAACCAGATGTGTAACTTCACACACACACACACACACAGTGCAGACAGGAAGACTATATCTAATTGAGTGAGAATATTGCAGTATGACTTACTACACTACCAGGTTTTGTTTCCATAGATCCAGCCTCACTGTCATCCAGGGGCCCATGCAGCGAATTATGTTCAAGTGGAATATTGGCTTCTCAGACATGACACAACAGCCAAGTTAATACTTTAGTGAACATCATGATTTGTTTTAAAGGCAGCTGAGCATTTAGGAGTACTGTCCCTGGGTGGCAGCTCTCACTGCAATGAAGCAACTCAATTTTAAATCGTGCTTGGCAGCACCCAGTGTGATTATGGGGAAGTGTATGAATGTGAAGCAGGATGGTTTTTGAATTAAAGGGTGCAAACTCAGCAAAGCTTCCTGGGAGGGGGGGCAGAACCACCCTGACCTTGACATGAGAAGTGAGAAATGTAGGTGATGGAGTCTGTTCTCTTTGTAGGATTGACAAATAAAGCCGGTCTGTTATAATAAAGCTCCTCTGCTGTGACCTCTTTAAAACACAATGCAATGTGAATTTTCATCTAAACATGTTGGTGCCTGTGATAAAGCAAGAAGCACCTCTCTGGATATACTCAAAGGTCAACAAAGGGAAAATTCATTGCTACACTTCCCCTCACTTCATCGTAGTCGAGCACTTTGAAGGTATTGTTTTGGAGGAATGCCCAGACAAGAAACATTTCCTTAAGAGTGCAGTTTGATTTGGTAATAGAATTTTATGGCCATATTACCTACTCTGCCGTACATCTCAACCACCTAAAGCACTTCACTGCAAGAAGGGCACATATGAGTAAATGCATTTCCATCCCAAGGTCATTCCTTCTGTAATAATGTCAGCAGCATAAAGGGGAAGCAGGACTCAACAGCAGCACCTCTGTGTATTTTCCTCTTGTTGAAGAAGCGTCAAAGAGTATTTTCTTGTTCAAGAGAGGCTGCAGCAAGGTGTCCTTTTTGATATTTTATGACAACCTGACATCCAACTTATTTTATATGTACTCTACTTCAAAGGAGGGCCGAGGTTTGATCCTATTACCATCAGCTCAGTTTGTTATGTGTCCAAATAGTTCCACCTGTGCACCCTACAGTTACAGCTGTGGTCCAATTGGCCAAATTAAAGCTATGATGCAATATGAGCAGCACTAGGCAGGGGCGCCTTGTAGGATTGGCTGATGTTTTTAGCCTTTTATAGCTTCCACAGATGATTCATATTCTTCGTTTTAAAGCGAAACTGCCAAACTAATTGGTTGCTATCGGATTGTAAAGCGAAGTTACACTAATTTAACGAAAAGTGCATCAGAATGAAATCTCCTACCCTACCTTTAAGGCAGACCAGAGACGAGAACCTTGCTGTTGAGATGCCACAAATTGATGTTTCAGCCATTGTCAGAGTTGCTCAGGTGTTGATAATTGCCTGTGTTCATACATTAAACACGTACAATTGACTTTTTTCACAAATTTGATTTGACCTGCATCATTGGTGCAGGATAATTCACATTATCCATCGATGAGTGCTCATGTTTTGCGTCATCAGCGTGAAACTACAAAACGCAATGCTTTCACAGTGTCATGTCAGACATTTCAACAACATGAGCTGAGGTTGTGGGAAAAGTAAATTTACATACCAGCAGTATATGTTTACAATACCAACATCAATTTTCAGTCAAAAAAATGCAGTGATGCTGATGTTTGTTATGTTTTGTGTGGTGTGTTCTCCCTCATCCACTGCCACCAGGAAAGAACAAGGTTATACTTCACTACTGAGTGATTTTACCAGATTCTGCTTTTTCATGCCTCATCCCAGCACTTTGTGCAGGCGACTGCTGGGGCCAGAGGTGTGGTAATTTCCATCCTATCCTCATGATTGCAGTTTTTCAGGAATGCCTTGAGGGACTGTGATTAAATTTGGCACACACATACACATGAACACTGGAGAAGGAAATGATTAAGGTCTAAGGCTGAGATCACTCAGGCTTCATGGAAATGTTTTTGACCAGAATAATTCAGACACTAGTTATGGCAAAATTTCAAATACTTGTCTTGTTCTTAGTGTATCAAATAGACTTTGTATTGTTGTTTTTTTCAGACACTGAAAGATCCCAACCTCTCCGCCAGGAAGGACTTCCAAAGGGAGGCGGAGCTGCTGACCAACCTGCAGCACGACCACATTGTTAAATTCTACGGCGTGTGTGTAGACGGAGACCCTCTCATCATGGTGTTCGAATACATGAAGCATGGAGACCTTAACAAATTCCTCAGGTCAGTTTCGTAGCAGAAAAAACTGTCTAGTTCTGGGTGACTGAGTAAAATATTCATCATTTGAATTAAAGTTGGAACTGAAAGTCTAATTACAATGCAAATGTGTGGGTGTATATTTTAACTACTGCATGAACTTTTAGATGAAAACTTAGCAATAACATACAAAAGTTTATAAGGAGTCCAAGAAAAAAAAAAATCTTTCCTTCTTGAATCTATAATAATATCCATCCTGCCTCGCAGCTTTCTGGGTTAGCAAACATGAGCGTTTTAGTGCTTTTGTTTCATAATGTCAGTCTGCACCGAGGGAAGTGACCTCTGATAAGCCTCAACAAAAGAGACATGATGCTGGTACGGCAAGCGCTTTGGTAATGGGAATCTTCACCAGAGTCGATGTCAGTGGGCACAGGAGGAGCCTGGGATAGAAGTAGTGCTATTTCAAGTGTGTTGACAGCGGCAGGAGCAGCAGCGGTGTGTGTGTGTGTGGTCTTTCTTGTTTTTGAAATGTGAGCAATAGTTGAAAAGATGACATGTTACGATTGAGTGTGAATGTGCGTGTGGATTCAAGAGTGCATGAGGACTTTCTGTTGGGAAATCATTCCTGAAATGAAAGGCAATGTCGTGAATGATGAAATTCTTTCATGCAAGGTGCAAGACGTGGCTGATTCTTGGTCTGTCTGTCCTGTTGGTCACATTTAAGAGATGAGATGTGCAGGGAATCAATAGAAGTGAATAGAAGACCTGACTCCATGCTCAACCTTCAGATAAACAGAGGGCAGATTGCTCTTTCTTCAGCCACTGCTGGATGTCTGTGAAGTAAAGTTAGAAGAGGGAAGAGAGAAAAGTGCTACTAATCCTCGTACAGTGGAGATGAATTATTACACGCACACTTACTTGCAGAAAGAACTCAATTGCACTAAAATTCTTGGATGGAGACAGAAAGACAAAAGAGTGAGAGTGAGTGAGCCGTAGTCCTCCCTGCGTGGCGCCTAGTCTGTAATCACAGTGACGAGAAGGTGATGAGAACAGCAGGAACTCTTCACAGGAAATGAGTTCTTCATCGTCACCCAGAAACCTGCGGTCAACCTGTTCTAGCAAATGTACCACTTACAGCACCTCGACGAAATACCAGAGCCGTGGTTACATTTCCTGTCAGAGGCATACATAGAGGTTTTAAAAAATAAAAATAAAAAGCTCCTTTAAAGCTCCTAATGAATCAAACAGATTGTTTGCGGGTCATATTTATTTTTGATCACATTTCTTTCTATTCAAATATTTAGCCTCAATAGTTAGAAAAAGGAAGCAACATTTTCATAACCTTTATTTTACAAGGATAAAAACTCAATTCACAAGGGCATCCGAGAAGACAGGCAGCAGTGCAATTAACATGATAACAAACATACAATTAACATAAAAATAAACAGTGAGCAGCAACAAACTTCATCAGCAGTTGTCAAACGAGGAGCTCAGTCAAACCCTCCAACACTAAACGCACGTACTTACAAGTCAATTTAAATGAATTTAGTGACACCAGCTCCATAAACTGTAACTGATTTCAGGCTGTAGAAGCAGATTGCTTAAACTCTGTCTTCCACAGTTTATTACAGACTTGAGGGACAGATGGTTAAGAATAAATCTTTGGAGCAGAGATGCTTTTTGAAGGCTGTAGGTAAGATGGAGGTAACACAATAGAATAAAGGTTTATTAACACTGTTTGGGTTCTTTCCTAAAAGCAGTTTCAGTATGGTATTACATCTTCTGGACACAAGACCCACAGCTGGGCCACAATGACTCTACCCTAAACCGAAAACTCTGTCATCAATTCCAATTACTCAAATCAATCAACTCTGTATCCCAGAGCCCACGGCCCTGACGCCATGATCCTGGTGGACGGCCAGCCGCTGCAGTCCAATGGAGAGCTGGGCCTTTCCCAGATGCTGCACATCGCCACCCAGATCGCCTCGGGCATGGTTTACCTGGCTTCCCAGCACTTTGTGCACAGAGATCTGGCAACCCGCAACTGCCTGGTGGGCAACGGCCTGCTGGTCAAGATTGGAGACTTCGGCATGTCCAGGGATATCTACAGCAGCGATTACTACAGGGTGAGTCTCAGCCAGCATCGATGCTTTGCTTGTTAGTAGCCATTCAAACAATGTGTGCTGCAGTGATCAAGACTGAAACTATGTCTGCTTGTTTTGAGACTCCTCTGTGGATTTTGTCACATTGTGTTTACGGTGAAGTGTCAACTTTTCAGTCACTCTGCTTTGCATTTGAACAGATATAATAAGCATTATAGCAGAACCTGAAACTGACTTGAACATAGGAAACTCTAATTGCAAAAATTTAGTTGTAGATACTTTTGCCTTGGTTTCTAATTAGGTTGAAAACAACCCTAACTAAAGTCTCTAGGGTTGCAAACTAACGTAATAAGATTTTTGATTGGGTGTTGGAGGCTCTCTTGTGTCATTTTGTTTATATGTTTTTGTTTTGGTTTCCTGTTTTTTCCTTCTTTGAGGAGAGTTTACACCTCTTCTATCCCCATTGCTGCCTCAGGCCTCCACACCAGCCCTCGCACATTCAGGCGAGGGTGGAGATGAGATGCTGCTGAGCCTCCAGCCTGATGCTGAGAGGCTTGTTTATATAGCCTCTGAATTATGTCTTCTCTACTGTTTAACACGATTAGCTACTATGCTGCAAACCAGGCTGAAGAATTTAGCTTTTTTTTTGCAGAATAAATAAGTGGAGTGATGGCAGCCACAGATCTGGCTGCTTTAAATTGACTCGTCTTGTGAAATGACTTTATGTGTGCCTGATTCTGTTTTCTCAGCATGACAACTAGGCCGATCTGGTCTTTGTGAGGGGCAGCACCAGCAGTTATGAAGTGCTTGACTGCTGTGTGTGCAGCTTTACACACATAAATGGAAAAAAAAACAATTTGTGGGTAGATGTCTTAATCTGTGTTATAGGTATATTGTTAAAAATCTGAATATTTAATGTTAAAAGAATTCTGGAAAGGTTGTCAGAAGAGTGTAGGTTGAACACGTGTTGAGATCATATTGTAAGATCAGATTCACAGTAAAATTGGAGCATAAGTTATATGAACCCTAAGAATATTAAAGTCTTTTTTCTTTTGCTCTGTGACATAACCTAATGACATTCATTTTCCAGCCACACTTCTGAAATATTATTTTCAAAGCTCATAATGGTTTTAGCATCAAGGGTTTATAAATACTCCGCTTACAGCCGTGCATACTCATTATCAGGTCTTTGTGAAGGGGAATAATTGGATGTTTTGACACTGGCAACTTGATCCAGGTTAGCTTAATAGTAAGTATGGCAAAAAAAAGAAGCTATGAATTGTGAAACTTTTTAATGACTTCTGTTAATTTCAGATTTATTTGTTCAATTTTACAATAAATGTTAAGAGTGTTGTAGCAGGAAAATGTTTCTTTGTAGACGATGCGACTTTATGTGTTCTGTATTATTGTGAGATTACCACGTTCCAGTGGGGTTCTTGACCAATCAGGAGGCTTTAGATGCAACATACATCCTGTGGTACTGACAGCAGGGCTTTTTATACAGCAACAAGACATCTAATGACATGCTAAATAGCACTTGTTTACTAAGATCCTTAGTGATCCCCCTCTTTGTGATTCATCGATCTGATTGGTTGAATATGCTAATTCTCATGCACCCTTGTGCTCTACTTTACCTTATGCAGGTCAGCCTCCAATCCCAGAAATTATTTTCATTAAATATTTACAGATTAAGGTAGGGCAGCATTTTAGAATTACTCACTTCATTTGCAACTCTGTTTTCTACCTCATAAAGTTCACCTAAGGAAAATACTGGTGCAAATGACTTCTCCTATAATCGTCAGGACTACTCCAGTGTAGTGCCAGTGTAACTTTGGGTGCACTGTGTAGCTCAGGTAGGCATCTGTGGAGAAGTTAAGTGTAAAACTGAGTGTGTTTTCTTGTTTTGGCCAAAGAACAGCTCATCTAATTGTCTCAGTCACGACTGATTTAGCAGGCAGATACCACTCTGCTGGAAGATTAAAGGGTTCACTTGGCTATTCTTGTCTGAACAATTATAAGCCTAATATATAAGTGGTGTGAGTTAACAGCTCAGTGAAAGGAAACTGAGAGGAGCTATAAGAGGGTTTCACCCGTATGAAAGCAAACAAGATGATGAGGAGCTGTTAGTGTGTGTAGCACACTCACAGCAATAAATACAGTAAATTAATAAGGCAGTGTTAAGGTGATGTAGGGTAAACCAGTTAAACTACCAGTGCAAAGGCCTGGAATCAGTGTTTGCCTGCAGTGCCACCACACCTGCAGTATTTGGGATCATGTCCTTGAGACTTCCTGCTGGTTAGTCGGGGTGTCTGTGCAGGGGACCTGAGGGTGATGAGGTGAGCCTCCAAGTAGATTATACTCCTCAGTGACAGGTGAAAGAAAACAGCTGGGTGCTTCATGTGTTACTGTCTGCCAAGGTCGGTGGTGTTGGCAGTCCTAATGTGAAAAACAGGATAAAAAAAAAAAAACACTTTTAAAAAACATTGCTTTCGCGTTCAGGTTTGGGCAGTTTGTACGCACAGCTTTCCCAGGTCTGTGTTTTTTTTTTAAGGCTTCTGGTCATGAAGCATCCTCTTGATTGTTGACAAGGAACCCAAACCAAGTTGTGTGACTACAGCTAAGAAAAGAAAATAAGCCTCACAGCAACACTCTGTTTGGCAGGAGGGAGGGAGTCTGAGACACATCCTTAGTCCTAGAATCAAACTCACTGGTGAATTTATTGGGAAAATTTTAGACAGTTGAATAATTTATTGAATAATTTAATGATTCGGCACACATGCATATATACACTGCAGTGAGGAAAAGGAGAATAGATTTTGTAAATCTGTACGTAGGGTTAAACCAGAGGAGTTTGAATTCAGGGTGTATTTGTGTGTGTGTTTGGATGTGTGAGGCATGTCTTGTGTGAAGCTGCTGTTTGGTAGGTTTTGATAGCATCACTGCCCACCCACACAGAGGAATATTGACAGAGCCCAGAGATAAGGAGCTCCTAACAGTATTGGACACTTTCCCTGTGTTGAGTGATTATAAATAGCAGCGTCCTGCCAAGAGTACAATCCTCCTATCGCTGACTAGTTGCTTCGACGCTTGTTGCCCTCTGGGACTCCCAAGACACTTTGCAGCAGGAGGGAGTAACTTCAAGAAAGAGACGAATATTGTCCTAAATCACTTCCATCTGTCACATCCTCCTGCTCCGCCTGCACTGAATACGCTTTTGTGTTGTTTGAAAAGAGACAGAACTGCTCTGTAGCTGTTTTATACAGTACCAGGGTCTCACGATGTATCAGGAAATGTTTTCCTGAGTTCAGAGAGTGATGATCTGAATTATGCATGTTTAGGTGGGTATAAATGACAGTGAATGCTCTGAAAGTGCATATGCATTCAAGGTGCAAGGAGGAAGGCTGTGATTTTTTTTTCGTTCTTTTTTTTTGGCAGAAATGTTTCAGAAGCAGCTTCTACAGGACAGATGGAGGAGCTCACGCAGGGTCTATGACAACCCGCAGGTCTCAGATGTCATTATGGGATGTGTTATTTTCCCATAGTGTAATGACAGGCGTCTTTGTGCTCTTTAATGCAGAACAGAGTTGATTTAACAATATGCAGTGCAGCAAATTTGACAGCTAATTTCCTTCTGTCATTTTTCCTATTATACCCAGTTATGTTGTGTGCAATATGTGTTGGTTATGAGAGGTTCGTGGCAGCTGCTCCCCGATTTGTTACAGTAGTTAATAGTATTTTTCTAATTTTTGTCAAATTCTACTCCCAGCATCTTGGAAGAGAAAGTCTACTGTCAGTTGTGCTTTCTGAAATTATTGGGCAGACACAGTCTTTTTTTTGGTGAGAAGGCCAAATTGCAAAGATAGTGCAATGATGGTAAGATGTAGAGGCTTACATTCTTTTACCTATAGCCATCTTTTGACTCTTTTGACTTTTCTCCTAATGTCTGTTTATGTGTTGTTATTTATAAAAGGAAGTGCAATGTTGTCCTGAAGGTGATGCAGAAGCCTTAGCATTGTAAATAAAGGCAGCCACAATTAAAATCTTGCCTCAACACATATTTACAGACCAGATTTTCGAATCACAAACTGAGGACTATCAAACAATCTAACATTACAATCTAATGATCCTGTTTCAAGGACTTAGTGTTCCTTCTTTGTGACTCTGCCAGAAAGCCTCTGCTTACCTGCACTGCTTTCCTTTGAAGAAAAATGGTCCCCAGGTTTCCCTTGTTTCAAGGATCAAACAGCCGCTCCTCTGCTGCATTATTTATCAAGCACAAGCTCCTCAAAAACTGTATGTAGCTTGGTGCTAATGAGTACACAGGCCATATTTATTACTTCTGCATGAAGGGATGTGAAAAAAGTCTGCCGTGCTTCTCAGAGTGTTGTTTTCTTCTCTTACATTTGGAGTCGCTTGTCTGAAATGATTGCTGTATAATGGAGTTATACATGTAGGAAATTAACACTTCACAGATGAAGTGAAGTTTCTGACTAGAGGATCTAGGCCTTTTTTTCTCAAGAATGGGCATCTTCCCACACGTCAGTTTCCTCACACACTGCCTATCATAACTATAAGTCATTGCAGCATACATGACTTATCCAGGGTCATGGTAATGGTATACATAGGTGCTTTAATGACCATGTGCTGTAGGAATTTCATAATGTGGGACTTCATCAGCACATCAACAAAATCTGGCTATACCCATCATCTGTCTGTATTCATTGTTCCTTGTCTTCACTGTGATGGAAGCAGGAGAAATGACCCAGTCATTATGGTCAGATATCCAGCTGGAGCATCGCCTATGCTGACATCTGCACGCTGACAGAAACAATGCAGCAGGTCTGATAAAGGTTCTTTGCTGGTGCCATCAGATGCCTTTAACATAAAGAGCATTCACCAGAGGTGTGTGTTCTTTAAAAAAAAACAACAGCAACACAGGCTTCATTTCTACTCATTATAATGTCAGCTGTGAGAGCAAAAAGAGAAAATAGAATATCCACAGTATATGTGTATGTGTGTGGGTGGGTGGGTGTGTTTGGAAAACCTTCAGAAACTTTCACCACCCACCAGCATGCAGCGGCCAGAGTAGATACCACTTTATCTCCACTTGGCAGCAGCGCAGCAGGTAGAAACCTAATGGACATCATAGCCTCTAAAAGTGAACTTGTGTTTGCTGCTGTTTGAGCTGGGAGAGCAGAGATAGCAGCATGGTTAGAGCAGTGAGAGAGTGTGTGACTAGATGGTTATCGGGGCCCTTTAAGATGTCTGGGGCCTCCCAGGACTCCCTGTAGGCCACGGAGCGCCCATCGAAGAGCCCAACTGGGCTAGTAATCTATCCCCCTGCCATGCTGCTGTGCTCTCCACGCCGTTAATCCAATCACTCCCCTGCCACGGTGGGACAGGCAGAGCACTAATCCAGTTTACACAGCAACAAAAAAAGCCCCAGACTCATTCCTCACTCCCCGCAGAGCATTGCCAGCTTCTCCATGTGACATTGAGTGAGAAAGATGAGGATAATTACAGGGGCAATTATTTTATTTTTATTATGTGTGCAGCTTTTTTTTCTTTATCTTTTTTTTTCCGTTTTCCCCCATGTTCCAAGCTAATTGCTGTGGCCTTGTCACAAAACCCAAGGTGATGGCATGCAATCATTTGGGAAGCGGCGAGTCAGCCATTTTTAATGCGCCTCGCCACAGCAGCAACGGCTGAATCATTGGTATGCATCTGATGAGGTTAAGCGTTGCACGCAGTGGGCAGGGTGGACCTCAGATAAGTCATTTAGACTAACGGGAACTTAATTAATTTTGTATAATCTTTATAAAGCTCCACAGGGGGACAGATTGGTATACAGCCCCTCGCCAACTCCTTCACCTCACCCTCAGCCCACCTAGCTTAGCACAACCCAAAGGTTTTACATAACAGGGTCGTCTGGTCTCTACATCAATATTGGCTTAATGTTGTGTACAATGCTAAGATGTGTCATGCGTAATGAGACCAGGTGGAATGTAAGTCGGTGTTCATTTTCCGATTAGCTTGTAGTGAAACCGTGGCAAATGAGTTTGAGGGTGCACACAAGGGAAAGCAACTGCCGACCGCCGCTAAGTTTATGTCAATAAATACAGTGTTTTTTCAAGACACAGAGAATTGGCTGACTCGAATACCTCTCATATTTATGATTGTCTTAACCTCTTCTCACTGTTTCTATTTTACTACTCTATTCTATTTCTATCTCACCTACTATTTTACCACTATAGAAACAAAACAACAGTCCTCCAGGGTGGTCGGTAGAGGAGGATTGAAAAATAAGGCGGGCAAGTTTCAGATCAGCAGGAATGTGACTGGAGGATTCACAAAAGTGTATTCTCCTCATTTTACAACTCTGCACTGCACTGAGTAGTTGAGTAGAGTGCTCAGACCCTGGTGGATTGCTGGAATGCTGTGGTCTGACGTGCAAATGTGTGTAAGTGAGGCAAGATGTAGGTGAATTTTTTATTTTATTTTTTTTTGCGTGCGCTCAACAAAAACCCTGTAGGGACTTCATGATACATGCAACAAATATAGCAGCATGCACAGAGTAGGAATATTCAACATAGTCTATCTACATATTGCTGTTCACATGATTCAGAATGTGAATTATCTGTGAGGTATACTTATTTTAAGGCTATTTTTTGTATGGCTCTATACAATGGGCTGTGTAAAATCGCTTATTCAGGCAGACAGATGTGTTCTCAGTGATGGAGGGATGGAAGTTAAATGATGCCTTCCATTTGTTTTGCTGAAACACCACTAAGACCAAATGTTCCACATGCTGGAAGTTAATGGTGTGTTATTTTGACTCTCAGTCAGCACTGTATGTGCTGGTGTACGAAACGGTGTCTTGTTGACCTTCCTTGACACAAATATTGATCTGTGTTAAATGTAAGAAAGCCATGCAGCTTTGTAATAACACCGCGCATTAAACCCACTGCACACTAGGTATCTATTTCAAAGGAGTCAGGAGCTGCACTGAGAAGCTCCAAGGAGGTATTTTGTTTCATTTCCCAGGGATACATTGTCAGCAGGTACAAAACATCTGGTAGTTTTTCTTCTTGTCAGATGATGGGGTTTCTTGAAGAATGTTGAAGTGGAAGTCAGTTTTTCAAGACACAAGGTCGCAAAGGAATGGACCACATGTGCAACCTGACCAAAGTGAATAATGATATGAACTGTAGACATTTTGGAGCAACTTTGTTAACCAAAGTGTCTGATTTAGCCTTATCTCTGCATGCGGATCATAGCCACCGTTTGCATCTATAAATGAAACAGACACTACATTATAAAAGTTCTGGCAACTGTGATACAGTATATGATTTAATCTGCTAATTCAGCTTTAGGTAGGGAATATTTCAACATTTTGTGCTTATTTGCACTTTTGTACAGGTTTAAAAATATGTGTTTTGCACACACAGCAAACAAAGTCCACCCTATGAATTACATACAGTAGGCTGATGACTTTAGAGGTGCTTTGCAGATTTTTATCTTTGGATGAACCCAGTTGTTAACCCCGGTCCAATCTATGCTAAGCTAGCCAGCCACTGGTGCTATAGCTTTACATTACTCAATAGTGATCAGACTGATATCAGTCCTCTGATAGGCTGTTTTAATTTCATCTATTTTAAATCACTTAATTGAAAGGGTTAACATATACATTTATGTTACATAAGCTTAATTTATGTAATATAAAATACCTGATGCAACCCAGTCCAGGACATCAGAGAAGGTTACAGATGAAGGGCGAGTAAAGGCAAAGAAACGGGGGCCTCATACTCAGCAACTAAATTTGATGAAGTGCACAAACCAGAGGACGTTCTGAATAAATGCCCGGGAAGAAGCCGCCGTTTGGCAGATTGACAAATCTCATGCTTCTTTAAAAACATCCAGAAGATTCATCTGCTGCATCAAGCTGACACACGGAGATTGTGTTTGACTTTCAAAGGAAATATGCAATGAGTGCGCTATGGAACTAGGAGGTAATTAGTAAGACTTGAGTTTTTTTTTTTTTCTTGATACTTAAAATGCCACGCAGCACTCACAGCTGAAGGCACACAGATGTTGAAGATGGTAAATGGAGTTAGAAGAAGAGCTTATTATAATTAAATGAATCTGATTGTGTTGTAACCCAGAGGTACAGGCTGGAGGATCTGCATGTGGGTGAACACAGCTAAGAGAGGTTCCTAATGATGATTTCAGTTGTTTTGTCCTCACACACACACACACACACGCACACACACACGCACACACACACACACACACACACACACACATAGCTTGGTCAAGCAGATGGATAGATGGAACAGTGAACGCATGGAGGGATTGACAGTTTTGATGATGGATGCATGATTGATGTGTGTCTGATACACTGCAGGAGTGCTTCCTTTGACTCTGAGATAAAAACCTCAAAGGGGCTTAAAAATCCATCGTATTTTTATCTTGGCAAAACTGTCAAGATAACAACAGCAAAGGTCAAAAAAACTGAACCAGATAGCAAAAACTAAGTGACAGCAGGAAGTGATAGGACAACAGTAAGCATTGTAAGTGCCTAAAATAACAAAGTGATGTGATCAGATTAGGTTTAGCACATTGACTTTAACAAACTTTGTTTGACTACATCAGCATCATTATTAGGTTTACCATAGCAACGAATATTTACTATTGGATGTGCTGTGTCTGTATTTAAACCTGTCAAATACTATGCTTGAAGCTTGGGTTAATACCACAGTTCATGTGTTGTGTTAGGCTGTTTGTCTCACTAATATTGTCACAGCTTGGTTAGGCTAGTCCAAAGAAGTGGAGATTCTACATACATTCACTCACACAGCTGCATGCATGAACACTGGCTGTTTTAACCACCCTTTAAATTCAGACACTGCTCACTGCCCCCCCAAACTACCTGTCCCACAATACTCATGTGATTCAGTGATGTTGTCCTTTAGAGCTCAAACGACGCTGCTTTTACCCCCATTGGTCTTGTCCAGCTTGACACCACCATGATTAAAGCGTTGCCACTGACACCAATGGGAAATAGATCTTAAAACAATTCCTGCTAATGGAAGCTGATGATTAATGGGTGATTGTTTAATCGATTAATATCATGCCTCAGAGTATTTACAGCGAAAGAAGACTTAATTTCATGTTGTGGTGAGAAGACATCAAAGAGCCTCGAGTCAATATCGACTGCGACTGAACTGTTAGCCTGGGTCTCTGAATGCAATGGGTGTGCGTGTTGATATGAAGGATTTGAAGACACATTTACATTAGCTGCCATGTGAAGTTCTTTGCTGTGAGGATCTATAAGCCAGCATTCAGCACTTTTCTTTGCCCTGTGGTTGATTTATTTAAAAACTGATTAAAACACATTCAATTCCGTGCTTTGAGGCTTTGATCCTCTGCTTAATGCCTGTACGTCTGCAGGGAAGGGATTGCATATTCCCATTTTACATCAAGAACAAAGGCGCGGTTTAATACCATAACCTAAAGAATTTCACATCCGGTGATTCAATACATGCAGAGCAGGTGTCAGATAAGTCAGCATTTTCCTGTATTGCATCTGTGTCAACATCCAGCTGTGTTAAACCCAGTGTATCAGTTACATGCAAGGGACAGTTAATCCCCACACAGCAAGGAGTGGTGTTGATGACTACATTTTCTAATCTGTGTTTGAGCAACAACATTTCTCTTTCTACAATAAAGATGTCTCCTCTGTTCTTCTCTCCCTCTCAGGTTGGAGGACATACCATGCTACCTATCCGCTGGATGCCTCCAGAGAGCATTATGTACAGGAAGTTCTCCACGGAAAGCGACGTCTGGAGCTTTGGAGTCATCCTGTGGGAGATCTTTACCTATGGGAAGCAGCCTTGGTTTCAGCTGGGTAACAACGAGGTACACAGAGCCTGAAGCTCGTTGATAAAGCATTCATGACATACAGAATATATATATTTATATTATCAAAGGCTGTGCTACAGGATTTCATGCACACACTGGAAATGATAGCTCCAGGTCATCCAGTGGTAATTGTGAAAGTCTGCTTTTCCATTTCCAAACATCAAGCAGTGCAGGTTATTGCAGAACAAATCAAAAAGTGCACTCAAAGAGCATCGAGGTTGAGGAAATACTCTTCCAAACTGAAACCCTGAGCTTTCTAATCACAAATTTAAATGAACACTGCCATCTTAATCTACTGCCTCGTGTTGTTTCTTCACTCTCTCTGAGACGTGCGCTAGTCCAACGAGGTGCTAAATTGATGCTGCTTTGCCACCAGACAAAGATGTGGCATTACATAACACCCATGATTGGTTCATTTTTTTCATTGCAGGCTCTGTTTTGAATCAATACAATTCAATTAGGATGACTCTTGCTAAGTGAGCATATTGAGAAAATGAAATTGACCTAAAAGAATAACCTGGCATGTGGCATGCATTGCACTTAAAAGTGTTCTAGTAGAAACATCAATATGTTTTTAGGCTTGAAACCAGTTGAGATTTCCATATAGATCTGAGAGAGAAGCTTTATAAGACACTAAGTGAAACTGATTAAAGTACAATCCTAAAATCTTCTTACAGTGTAAAGAGATACATTACCCCACAGAATAAATGAATAAATAAATAGAATTTATATCTGTTTTTCAAAAGTCATTTTATTTTCAGATGGAATGGAATGGAATGTAGTACTTTATTCAATTATTCCAATATGTTTAACACACTGTGCAGTGATACATTACTTCAACAATAATAAATGAGTATGAGTGACTCAGTGACAGTGATGAATTATTACCTGTTTCAAACAGGCCTTGTTCTCTTCTGGGTGCTACAGCCTTGGCCACTCTCTTCTCTGGAGCTGCACAATAAAATTTGCATGAGCTTTCTCTGCCAGCTTCCATCAGTCCCAGCTTTCCCTGTGGTGCTGACTCCAGATACAATACAGTGTACCCTACATCTATCTTATAGTGGATTAAACAGGGAGAGTTTGGTTTTTACATCTTTTCATTTATTTATTTATTTTATTTATTTTTAAGTATTGTGTAAGTATTGTGGCTCTGTGACAGTCTGACATCCTTACAGCTTGTACCCCGCCTCTTGTCCATTGACAGCTGGGATACCCCCCCCCCCCCTCATGACCCTGCAGCATAATGTGTATTAGGAAAATGGATGGATGTCAGTTTGATGGTTGGCTGTATTTATTGAGTTGACAGACAGGGATCTACATAAACCAAATGGAAAGATGAAGCCACAGAGGATAGCAGCAGTTTGCCCTGTTTGCACACTCATTCACTCCTTGATTCCCTGAATCTCTTCAGTGTAGAGGTTGAAAGTTAGAATGAGCCACATTAACAGCAGGTTCATCCTCCAAATCAGTTTCACAGAAAACTAAAAAGACAGCTTATTATGCACTGCTGTACATGTGGTCAAGTGTAACTTCCTCCTGCCTCGGTCTCACAGTGGCAGCTGAACCTAGCCCAGTCTGTTAGATCTGCCTGCAGCTGGGCATCCTGCTGCTTATCTGTCCTCCCGAGTTGCTTGTTAAGTGAGTGGACTGGAGCTGTGATCAGAGGCTCCAACTGTGATCACAGAGCAAGGGTGACAAATCACTCCCTTGTTTCCACTTTCCTTTTGTCCGTTAGCAAAAGTAATGTTTTTTTTGCAAACACATAATGTATCACAGAACTCACTGGAGCTCTAACTGACCCTAAAATGTACAGTAAGTACAGAATGTAAGGTGGAACAAAAACAGTTTGTTAATGTTGTATTGTATAGTTTATGGTGTGTTGGATTGCAGTTGACATGCTTAAATACAAACCACAGTATACCCGTATTTATTCAAGCACAGACCAAGTTTGTTGTACATTCTTTCCAGATATTAGGCTTCAGAGTAGATTATCAAATCCTTTGTTCTGACGCTGTGCTGTTGTACTGCTGGCTTGCAGGAGCATGAAATTGCATGACACATAATATGCCTTACAAAGAGAGTGTTTCCCCCGTTTTCCCTCTCCAGCTGTATTAGTTATTTTTCTATTCTTTGAAAAGTGAAAACTTAAGAAAAGACCACAGGATCTGACCTGGTATTGATAGGTACATAAATCTTATGTGGAAAAAGAAATGTACAGTTTTTTTCTGTACACCCACAGTTATTACAGACTAATAGACCCCCATCAATTCTGTGAAGCTACAGAGGCCTGAATTTGACACAAATAATGAAGTCAAATTGTCACGACAACAGTGAGTCATCTGGCTAATTAGTGCACAGGCCCAACAAAGAAATGATCAATCAGCCTTTTAACAGCATCTCAAATAGCCACCCCCACAGATATTTAGTATTGTTATTATTTTGTGCTGTGGGACAGGAAAAAAATCTTGTTTCCCCTTTAATATTGCACAAATTTAGGACTGAATGTGTTCTGTTTATTTCTTTCATCTCAGTTTCATTAGTTCAAACCTCAAAGGACAGTCTGCTCAGTGTCACTGCTTTCTCATTATGAACAAACTGAAGCAATCAGTCAGTGCGAATCGTCTGTCTCACTTCGCTGCCCTGTCTGCTCCGCAGGTTATTGAGTGCATAACCCAGGGTCGGGTTTTGGAGAGGCCACGGATTTGTCCTAAGGAGGTGTATGACATCATGCTGGGCTGCTGGCAGAGGGAACCGCAGCAGCGACTGAACATTAAGGACATTCAGAAGGTTCTGTTCGCTATGGGAAAAGCCACGCCGGTCTACCTGGACATCCTGGGCTAGCAGCGACCCCCCAGGTAGCCCTTTCCTCGCCAGACGGACAGATCGACAGAGACATACAGACAGAACGACCCACATGAATCCAGGAATAACCAAACCAACCTGCTCCACTGTCGAAAAAAAAAACCCTGCATTGTTCGGGAAGGACTTAAGTGCCTGCAACACTTTTGGATATAGTGGATAAAACGTATTCAAAAAAACACGCACTTTTACATTTTGTTTACTTGCGTATAAGATGTACAGGTTTGAAGAAGACTTCTTTTTTTTTCCTCGAAAAACTGCAAAAATACACAAAAAAGGAGATGGAACGGGAAGTGGACTGGTTAAAGGAAGATGGCCACAGTTTGATTATATTATGGAGAGAACACATCAGAGACAAACACATTAAATTTATCCTGGGATTGGTTTTATGAATATATATAGAAATATTACATATATTTTATATTTATTTCTTTTGGTCAAAGTGTTGAAGGGTCTGCCATGTGTCTTGCTAAGGGCTCGGCCCTGTCTGAAGACGCCACCAACAAACTGTTGGCAGGGACTTGATAATGGAAGCCTTACTTGCACTCTGGTTGGATGGCACCGAGCGTTTGATGGGAACTTTGTTGAACAACACTGGATGTTGGGAGGGGAAAAAAAAATCGCTGTTGTAGAAGACCTACCCAATCAGACAACTGACAAATCTATTTTAATTTAAAAATAATGTACATATTGTAAAATTCTATGTGTCAGAATTATGTTAACTTATTTTTCGGATGTTACTTTGGTTTCTTTTCTGACTGTGATCTGGGTGGCTAAAGTATAACGCTAATTGTTTTCATCCTAATCCAGAGGAGGTTTCTCTTGGGGATTACCGTGTCAGTGCTGGTTAAGTTGTTTTATGTGGTGAAGGTGAATGGCAGTGAAAATAGTCCGAAAATCCCACTGACACTGAATCACAGAGACTTTGTGGAGGATGTGGGATGACTCAGAGCCATGGTTCCACACGACACTTTCCAAAGAGGTGATGAAACCTCTTATTCACTTTCCAGTTCATTTGCTTTTTATGGCAATGATAGTGCGTTCATAAGTAATATCTCACACCTCACCCTTCCAACACATACACACACTTTGTCATATTCCAGCTTTTTGGTGTGAAACTGCTATAAAAAAAATATATATATATCTATATAGAGAGAGAGAGCGCGTATGCATCATTTGTTAGTCACAGGTGTGTGGCCTCACTCCATCCTGTATGTCGAAGAAACACATTGACATTTAAGGAAATGAGGTTATTTGCTTTCATTCTGAAAATGATCATGAATATGTAGCTGTGTCCAGGACCTTAGCTTAGCATTCAGTGAAGATTAAAAACAGTGAAGCTAGCCTCGCTGTTCCAGAAGCACAGTGACATTTAAAATAACACAAAAACAACTACAAGTCTAAACTTGGGATATAGCCTCACACACACAGCGACCTTTAAATACCAGAAAAGAAACTATTTTTTTACACCATCACTATTATACCATTAAAAGTTATTCATGGTAAAAAAAAAACTGTTAAGACAAAATCTGTTAAAATATTATATATTAGCACTGTAACAATAATTGAACAGCTTGACAAAAGAGAAGAGTCAGTGGACGAGTGCAGTCAAGAGAAGTAAAAGTCCCAATTAGAATATTAGAGGGTGACTTTTCTGGTCATTAAAAAATGTTAGGTAAGTTACTTTTCCTTTTATTGTTTTGGTGGCCAGACGTTTTTGTGTGGTTTCAACATTGATATATTATGGAATATTAACAATAAATACATAAATACATTGTCAATAGGGCATAAAAATGCTAAGTGAGAGATGCTGAAAACCTGTCAATTTGAGAAGATGTATGCACCGTTTACTCTATTGAGTGAAATGGAAAGCTACGGGAGCTCTGGGTTCACCCTACAGATGTGAGCGTGGTATCTAACTAGCCTTTCATCTAACTTTCAGCAAGAAGGCAAATGACACCTTTTCCAAAAATGTGCAAAATGTGGAGGTATTCTTTTATAGCACCTCAGATAAAAAGATACACTCCTGAAAGGTTGTTTTTTTTAACTCATCAGCATCAGCTGTAGGCTAAATGAGTGAGGGGATCTGTCACTTTAATTAATAAAACAAAAAAAAGAACCTCCTCTGTTACCATAGGAGAGGAGCCACTGAAGCAGGCAGACACTTTGTGTTCATTTATGCATCATACATCAAGAATAATAAGCACTGAAGTGGAACAGGTAATTGTGAGGTATTATTACACATGCATATTTTTTTTTTGATTGCGGTATTAAATGAACTGGAAAACATGAAGAGTTTTGTTCCAAAATGTGACTGATAAAAAAAATGACCCCTTAAAACCTGAAACCAAAACGATGCTCCTTGGAAAAGAACATAAAAAAACGCTCATAACTGACCGCTCAGTTGCCAAAATGAGTTCATTTTTCACATCTGAAGATTTTTTCAGAATGATAAACCTCAGGCAACTTTTATTTTTCATTTTGTATCTGGATATAGTGCGTTTTGGAGTGGAACTCTTCACATCTCTTTCTTATTATCTTGACATGAATTCTCACAGTATCACAGTGTTGTCTCTGTTCCCCTTGGGACTATGTAAATCATTAATGAGCATTCAGTTATTTCAAGTATTTTATATGAAAGGCGGGATCAAATCCATTGAGTTACCCAAAGCATTGAGTTTTTGTGTATTCTCTTGTGGTTAAAGATAAACGCTTAAAGACATTACGACACAGACCGTGAGCATTTGCAGGGTATTGTAATCCTTTCATGGTGAGTTGAATATTGTTTGAAAAGTTTTCCTCTTTTTTTTCTTTTCTTTTCTTGGATGAACTAACTGAACACTTTTTGAAGCAAAAGTTGGCATATTACCATGTACACATGTTACAGAATATAAAAATGTGGTATAACAACTGCAGTATATAAAATACTGGTATTCCATGATAGATCTTTGTATTAATGTGACTCTCTTAAGAAAATGTCTTCAAACAATCAGACGATCTCCTTTTTCCATTTTGTCCTGTCTTATAAAGATGTGTGAATTTGACTAAATCTTGTCTTCATCTAAATCTCTCAGAGAACTGCACGTGTTCAGTGTGTGTCTGTCTGCTCCTCTTCTATCCACTCCTGCAGTGATAGAAGTTAACAGTAACTTTTCTCTTATAGTCCACACCGTAAGAATTTTAACCGTTACATATTTTATGTTCTCCAGGCTCTCTGCTTCAGCACATTCTATTCGAGATCAAATTTTAACGACGCGTGAAAACAAGGGTATTACCTTTCTCTAGAGGGCTCTCTGTTGTTGTTTGCTGCTCTTTTGTTTTCTTAGCTGACTTTCTTTCCTCTGAACAGTGTTCACATCTGACACTGCTGCAGTGGAGAAATCATCCAACAACCACAATGATAATTCTGACCAAAAGGAGGAGACATTCTATGTAATGTACACCTCCCTCTGTCAGCCATTTTAAAATTTTGTATCACTAGCATTATCAGCATTTGTATGTTTATTATAGCTATTTATGTGTAGTTGACAAGGAAGCAAACATTTTAGACAGCAGGTCCAGGTCTATCTTCACCTTTTGCTTCTCTGACTACCTGTTTTTTTCTGCCCCACCTGCTTCCATTAGCTATTTTAGAAAGAACAAGTCTCATTATTGAGTCTCTTTATTATCTTCACTTACATGTTCACTTCATGTGAGCTCCTTCCTGCATGTTCAGCCAGTAAGGGCTGAGCTACACCCCCCACACAGTTCTGTCCACCCCACTTTGACTGGCGTCCACAACATCGGCTTGAAAAAAAAAAAAGTGCTGCATAGCCTGAAGCTGAGACATAGTGTATTCTTTTTTTATACTGGATGTGCTGGAGCATTAAGACAGTCTGGCCTGCAGGTCAGAGGTCAGTTAAAGGACCAGCATAGAGGATTTTGGGGGATCGATTTGCAGAATGGTGTATAATCACCTAGACACAGAATGTGCCATCATTACAAACTTTAAGGGCTATAAGAATATATTTTTCCCTTAATTTTAAAATTAAAAAAGATCCTTATACTGTATATAAATACTATAATTCGTTATTCAATGTAAAATCGTATAATCCAGTGAGAAGCATGTTAAGGTGTAAATATTTGTTTCCTGAGCATGAACATATGTTCTGCAGTAAACACTTTTCACATATGTCAGCGGCACAAAAACACACCGGCTTTCTAGCTGCTACACACCTCGAGGCTCCGCTGGCGAGTGTCCACATTAGAAGACAGTTATCCCTGTATTGTTTTAGCGGCCCTCGTATACAAACAAGAAAATGGAGACACAGTTGGCGCCGAGGGATTTGAGGTCAGTAAGCAGTTTGTTATGACGGTGGTACTGTAATTGTTTATTGATTTACAATTACAAAGTGTTTTGTGTGCTTAGGTTTCAGAGATGTGTGTATCCGTGTCTGTTCCTATTCTAGTCTGGACTGTGTCTGATATCCAGTTACAGCTTTCATGTCTTCTGGCTGGCGTCCATGACATTAGCTTAAGAAAAGTGCTGCATGGCCTGAATTTAAGATGATTCCAGAAATAAGGTTTGGAAAAAAAAATAATGTTTTTTTAATCAGGGATCAGACTTTTTTAGAGAGTACAGTGTATATCAGACTAACACAGAGAGTGTTATGGGTTGTGCGTCACCATAATGACACATCATTTCAAAGGTTCCTATAAAGGAAGATGAAAACAATCTGACCACATCTTTACTGCATCAATGAAACAATGGGGAAAATGGAACACAAAACTGAGCAGCAGAAAAACCTCAAACTTCAATCTCACAGTCACAGAGTAGAATATACTGCATATTAACTACATTTAAAGTTTTTACTAAATCCTAAACAAGGCTTCCAGCTCCATACACATGAGTAGGTGTCTAGCTCACAGCTCAGTATAAGGTCATAACATTGACTTTTAGTTGTTTCAGAAGATGTTTTCCAATGATTTAAGGGCCTTTTGACAGTCAACAAACTGCTGGAGACATCGATTGTTTAAAAGGCCACATAGTGATACAGTGTTATCCACCGATACTGCGATGAACTTGTAATGAACGTCAGAACTTGGCTGTAAAATGCCAAGTTACTTCTAGTAATTCATTTATAGTTGTCTGTATCCATGGCTACACTAAAAACAGAATCCACTAATAGCTGGTTTGGCTTTCTCTCAATACTGCCACTTTGCCCACATCTAGCCCTTGAGACAATTCTGATTATAAAATGCACTATATACCAGTAAATAAAATTGAATTGAATTGAATAGCCCTCATCTTAGGATGTAGCCCTCATCTAAGTGCCTGGCTCTTGCAGCTGTGGACACTCTGTCAGACTTCCAAACCCCTGATGTGGACTTACCAGCTACATGTGTCCTGCTGTGATGTTTGATAGATTAGGGTTACCAGTGTGATCTGAATGGACGTGTTACTCAGTTGCAGAGCAGTATTTATTTGCTGTACCACACAGACCATCTGGCTGCTGCACACCCTCCATCACTATATGGCATGAGAGCTCCAGCTGAGAGTGTATTTAGAGTGAATATATTGTTGTGTGTTTTCGGGCAGATTGCTTCTCACTATTCCAGTATTGCTTGTCAGCATCAAGTGCTGCAACCCAGCTGAGCAATTTGAGTGACAATCCAAGCATAGACGGAAAAGCTTCCTTTCTAAATTGCTTTTAAAAGTGACCTCACCTTGGTCTCACCTGTGTCTTTTAGAAACATACACACAGACACACAAAGCCTACAAGGAAATGAGTCACTTTCCACTTTCTTCCTTTGTCAAAATAATCCTGAACTGAATTCAGTTGTGTCAGCCTGCCTTGAATAAGCAGGTATTGGACTTCATTGATAACTGTGGCAGCTTTTAGACAAAACACGAGATCAGGAAATGTGGGCTTAGGGATTTCTGAATCTGTTTTTTTGACGCAAAGATGAGGAGGTGAGCTCATTTGCTGCGGAGGAGGCTGTGCAAACAAAAAGAGAAGCTGCTCTGAGGCTCATTATATAATCCAATACCTTGTTATTTTCTTACCTGCAGCCACACAAGCAAATGTACTGACCTTGAATGCAAAATAATCTGCTGCCGTTTGATCAAAAATGGTTTCTTCCGTATGATAAGTTGAAAAAAAAAATCATAATCTTCTGTTCTGCCTCACAGCAGGCTTCAGTTCTATCTCACTGTAAACAGCATTTGTGCTGAGTACCTGAACCCAACACTGGCTTTCCACCACCCAGGGAGAATGCCTTTGACTAATCCCCAAGGCTTCCTTATCAAGTGTGATTGAATAGAGAAGAAGATGGGCTAACCTTTATCTGTCTATTTTCTATTTCTGCATCTTTCCTTTCTCTCCACAACAAGGTGTTTGTAGGGGAGGTGAAGGAGACCTGTTAACTATTTACTCCCTCCAATATGCATATCCTTTCCCCAGTGGGCGTGTGTTTGAAACATGAAAGACTCTGAACAAAATGGAAAATTTCCACTCCATTTGCCATGCAGCCAATCAGTGTGCAGTGACCCAGATAAGGAGTGTGATATTGATGATGACAGCAATAAAGATGTATTTTCACCACAAGCCTTCCTTCTAATTAGGTTGATCTGCAGAGAAAATAAATGAATTTTGACAAAAATGCAAAAGAGGTGGTGTGCTGTGAGGATTAGACAAGCAAGTGTGACAGGAGGAGGAGGGGTGAGATTCAGGGCCTTTCTGAGGGTTAAGTGACTCCACTGTTGGGGAATAGGTGACAATTACCACAGAAATGGGATTTCATGGCTTCAGGTGCCTCCCAAATACGCTGTTTGGTCAAAGTAATTGTTCAGGGTCAAGTGGGTGATAGTCTCTGATGATACTGGGGTTGTTTCTGCATCTCTTGACGAGAATGTGCGCTGCAGATAAACAACAGTGGAGTTTGCGTGTGTTTGCTGGTAGTGCTGGTCAAAAGTGTGTGCAAGTGGTGATATAATACCATAAAATGGTAAACTACACTTAGCTGATTTTTGGGGTTTTGCTGTTTTTTTGTTGTTTTTTTTGGTGTATTAAACTCTTAAAAATAACAGCCATAAAGAAACAAGGTAGCAATTAAGTCACACTTTCCTGAAAGCCAGCTGTAATTTTCATGTAATTTCAAGCACTCAGCTTCACAAAGCATTTGTTCGACTCCTCTGCGTTTTATGTACTCTAACCCACATATGGTAGGTATCACAAAGTAGAGATCAACTTATTTTTGAAATTATTACTATAGAGACTGAAGATATACATGTGCATGTTTTATTTTTATTAATGTTTTAAATTTCTATACCTTTAAATACTCACATTGAAACCTACATGAATTTGACAACACTTTGAAAACTCTACATGACTCTACATTATCAGACAGCGATGTGAGGGCCCTTAGCCAAATAGTGTAAGAGATATTTTATTTAGTTTATTTAAACTGTTGTTTCATTGTTTAAAATGCAGCTAGCCAATGACTATTTACGTGGACACTGGACATCACAATATACAGAAAACATCCTCTGAAGGTGTCCACACTATTCTACACCCTAGGTCTATGTAATATTCACTGTGATGATGTGATGTGATGATTCACTGGGATGTCAGCATCTAAGCTGAAATGGTATACGGTGCATTTCCATACTTTACAACCTGTTATGTTGATCAACATGCAAAACAAACTGAATATCTGAATCCCAAAGCTCTTAAGAGTATATACATATATATATATATATATATATATATACACACCCCACCCCCCAAATGAAACAAACAAACAAAAAACAACCTTACATGTTTCTACCCTAACTAAGGTGATTTTATAGTGTACTCTAACATTTGATATAAAAATGCAAGGAAATAGCAATATTTTTTGTTGCCTTTTTTTTATATATTTTATTATACGAGTTGTTAAAAAAACAAAAACAAAAAATCTAAGGGTATATCCTTATGTGTTTTTCATTTTTTACCTACTAGCCATTTTGTTTGCATAGTACAGCACGTCATGATGACTGAGGATTCAGTATCTCAGAGCATGCAGTGACCCTTTCTAGAAATAGATAAAACACCTTTTTGCACACATCTCCAAGCTGCTTTGATTCAACAGTTTTCCTTTTAATGCTGACCATCATTATTGTTATACAAAAATTACATATGCATAATGTCGAGCAGTCAGAACCTTGATTGACTGAATCATTAACAATAGGCTAATTATATTTGACCTGTCTCTCTCCTAAAGAATATCATAGAAATGTTTGGGTATTTAGCCAGACTAGATGGGAAGCAAGCAGGTCAGTGGCTAAAGAGCCAGGAGGAACAGTCATGCATGGCAGCATTGAAATACCAACCTCTCCACCTCCTCCTGGAGGGATAGAAGAATCAGCTGCTGCATTAAGTTTCCACAGTGTAGGGGAAGATGGGGGATGTCACCCCACAGCAATCTGCTGCACACTCAGCAGGTGTTGACATCTAGATTAACCTTGGACTGCTGGGAGCTCAATTCCTCTGGAAGGCAGTGTCTTATTAGAATGCACACGGAGAGCTGCTATCCAATCCCTGCATCCAGAAGGCTCCCAGGTACTGCCCCTCATTTGCTGGCATGTCAATCAAAGGGTCATCAGAGTATTGCTGTAGGGATATAGGAAACTTGGCGAGGACTTTTAACCCAACAATGACAGAGTCCCTTCTAATTTATATTACCTTGACTGCTCCTTTAGGAGCTTATCAAATTCATTTATATGGGCATCATGGTAAACTGCATCATGAAATGTGCAACTTAACACTTAAATGTCCATACCTACTGCTTGCCTTACAGTGATTTATTTAATGTGTTTTTTACCCATTTTCAGTAATGTCATAGAATTATGGCATTACTATGACAATACAGTCTTGTCAAGAGATACACAAACAAGCACATTATAATTTAGTGATACTATACACCTTGGTGAGTATGCTGAATATATATTTTGTTTCTTCTGTTGTTTAGTCTCGGAGCTGTTGATGAAGATTGAATGTATACCTGCCTGCTGTTTTATTATAAGCAACCACCATGCAGACAGGCACAGAGCCTTCTCCGTATCTCTGCGATAAGCTTGTTGAGCAACATGGCAAACATTTCCATGGAGACTATCAGCTTTGTTTTTACTCCCCGTGAAGTGCAACCATATGTCTGTTATTAACCCATACACCATGAACCAAACATCATTTTCCCTCAGATGACAACACACATGTTAACTTGCAAAACTGAATTAATATTCTGGAGTGCTCCTAAATCCCAGAGTGGAAGTCACTACCTGTTGCCATAGCAACTCTGAGAAAATGGCATTTCAGACATGGTCAACTCTGATAAATATGGACAACAATGTAAATTCAATTCTATATAAGGATGAATAAAACATGATGAAAATAATATTACTTTCAACCAATACAGCTTTCAATTTTAACTTTTAATAAAAGCTCAAATGTGGAAGCTGTAACAATAACTGAATCTGAATTCTGGAACAACGCCTCTGATAAGAGCCTGGTGACCCCATTTATGCCTAGCAGGACTTTGTAAAGGCTTTGTCAGCATGAACTGGTAAAAGGTGGCTGAGTCTAGGCTCAGATGAGTTTATTTTTTTTTTTTGCTACAAACCTCTGACCACATGTTTATTCAGCATGTTTCCAGAATAGATAATAAATTGGAACCTATGGGTGTGCTCAATAGACTACAGTAATGACAGTAGATGATCCAATTATTTTAATAGCCTGCAGTTAATCATCATTGATGGACAGTTTGCAAGAACAAGTTTGAACAGAACAGCAGTAACACATGCAGCAGTGTTTGCAGACATCAAAGGATGATCACATGTACACATGGTATGGGTCCTTGCTTTATGTCTTTTTGTGTTTTCTTAATCAGAATGAATAATGTAACAGCACTGATATTTCTGTCCAGTGGCCCCAAATGGACCCTGGTGAAAATTTGTAACGATATAAATTTTAACAAAAAAACAGACTTACAATATCAGATACTCTGAGTATTGATCAGTACAGACCAAGGCCTCATATCAGATTTGAAAAGGTCCACGTCAAACCTCCTTCGATCCATTTTGTATGTAAGTAATATTTTAAACGACCTTGTATCCAACATGTTTTCTGAAAACATACATATTTTTTGTTTTTTTAGACTTTAGACATCTTTTAGACTTTTTGAATGATTTAATGCATATCAGCACATTCTATTTGACATAGGGAGAATTTATAAAATTGCCAACGCAGGCTTTCACAAAAAAGGTGAACTGAAAAAAAGGTGAATTGACCATAAATATTCCACAAAACATATTTTTTTGTATTACACAACCGTTCCAGTCTTATGTTGCCGCTGTCCTGTCAATTTCACACAGAAACAGGAAAAAACACCCTCAAATCTCTGTCTCCCACTCTAACATTTCTGTTATTTTTAAAATGTATGTATGACTGCACTGCTATTCAAATTCAAATGCAGTATCTTGCAACAAAGTGTTGAGTTTACTCAGCTGTAAACCTGCTGACTGGCTGCTCGCACGCTGTGAATAACATGAAGTGGAAGTTTCACACTAAATCCCCGTAGCAACACTGAACCGGTTTCATGATAAAAATACTCATAGTCTGACAGAGCATGTGTTTCTCAGCGGGCTCATGAGGGAACAGAAGATCAGACAGTGTTAAGGATACTCTCCAGGGGTGACTGTGGATATTAGGCTTCGGTGAGAGACATTTGCTAGATTAAATATCACTCTTATAGCCCACAGACCATACAGCCTTGACTTGTAGGCTGTCTAATATATGTCCCTGCACCAGACCTTAAAGTTTGAAGTCTAGTCGCACCAGTCTTAAATGTCCGCTCAACTTTATTGCAGTGTAGAAGTCCAGCCCTTCGACCTGTAAAGGCATTTTGATCTGGGATTATGGATGTGTGATGGAAGGATTAAGAACCAATTAACTGGAGGACTGTGAATGATGATGATGTTTGAAGACTTTTCCTTTCTTTCTTGAGCCTCTTAGGAGTGGAGCACCATTGTCTGGGCACCCCAGTGCAAATATTTTTTAAGATCTATAGTCCATTAACAGTAGGATTTTCAACAAATCATTTCACAGACAGCTCACAGGCATTTGTTAGATATTCTGCCATGTCGTATATGTGTGTGTATGTGTCTGTGAGAGTGCATGAATGTGTGTGTTTGTGCAAAATGCCCACTCTGTATGGCAGAGAAGGCGTTGGTTCAGATTAGACATGCTCTAAATTCAAATAGCCTCACAGCTCAATAATTCCACTGTGTGTGTGTGAATGTGTGTGTGCTCATGCATATGTTTATGTCAGCATAATAATACCATTTTAACATATCAACTATAAATTTCCCTTTTCTGTAGCACCTCTCAGACTTGGCTGTGACATTATTGTAAATCCTTCAGTAGCAATACAGTAGCACTACATCAGACTGAGAGAGCCAGCCGTCCTCCTTGGAGCCAAAACACCCTCTCCACAAACACACAAAAACAAAAAATATATACTTAAAAAAATGCATTTAACATAACATATGTTATATGCATTTATGCATTTATATATATATATATATATATATATATATATATATATATATATATATATATATATATATATGTATATATATAAATATATATACATATATATATATATATATATATATATATATATATATATATATATATACTTAGTGAACTCTGGGGTCTACAATTTGAGCTGTCAAAAAAAACAGCTGCCAAAACAATGAGCATAGCAGCGATGAACGGGCCCTCGCACACCACACAACCCTCGCACACTAGACCACACAAATGTGTGGTCTAGACCAATGGTGTAAAAGTCTTTTATGTGTGCCTGGATGTTCTCTGTGTGTGTGCCGGTTGTCTTCCTACTCCAAAAAGACCCCTATGGAGAGGGGTATTTAAAAAATTCAAGAGGGCACCACTGAGCCATTTTGCCCTGCCCACTTGCGAGACCCCCATCAGCTGGTAGGAGACACTCAGAAAATGTCCCAGCAGGTCCTTTAGGTGACATCCACTAAATATCGCCGAAATCGCACACTAACAACCAAGATGGCGGACTTCCTGTTAGGTTGAGGTGATGGAGTCAGGAGACTTATCATACCGAGACTTTGGTGCAGCTTCATGTTAGGAACCTAACATCTTGGTTGTCAGTTGGCGATTTCGGCATGTGTACTGATTTTCGTGCGCCTAATTACTAAAATTTCAAAGGGGGCACTGCAAAGCCATTTTTTTTGATGAGTGTGCAAAGTTTCGTGCATGGCAAAGGGGTGAAAAATGGGCTTGTTTGGGAGGACAAATAATACAAAAACACTGCTGTTACAATAGGGCCTTCACACCACGCTAAAATTGAACATATTAATATGTGTTTTCAAGTTTCAAGTTTTCAAATGTGGCCTAATGTGAAGCAGTGATCATGTGAACAGGTGAAGGTATACAGTTTTAATATATATACCAGTTTTAACATATCTACAAAGTATCTACACACACACACAGAGAGGCAGGTTGCTTATCTTTTATCCTCAAATGCCCTCTTTTTTTCAGAGATTGAAATTTACAATTCAACTTTCCTTTTATTGGAGGAGAGACTCCTGCTTTCTGCCACTGCTAATGTTAGCTGAATTAAAATCTGTGCAACAACCTGACAGCAGCTTCTACTAAGGAAAAAAGCCTCTTTTTCCTTTTTGTACTGAATTATGTATAGAGGCTTAGAAGACACTCCCTGGCCACAGTGGTGTTACTTTCCCTATATTACTTATTCAGCATGTCTAACCTTAGGCCCCATTAGCGTTAGTGAGGTTGAGCTGTTTCGCTGGCTCTACATGTTCAAACACAGGACCAACATAGAAGGAAAAGCTGGAAACCCGCTATGAATCATCTGCCTTCCCTCTCTGTGTGTCTCCTGCTCTGCTCTCCCTTGGTAAATTAAGACATGATTTTGCAGCTCAAAGCTACAGATAACATGCATTGACACAGGCAGCGGAGTCCCAGGGTTCACCATATTTGTCTACAAGATGTGACAGTGCTGCTCTGTACATTTTTCACCTGCTTACGTTGACTTGTCTTTGTGCATCAACAATAAAGAAGAGAGGTTGTTTACTCCTCTGAAATGTGCAGTACTCCAGCCGTCACCTGGATAAAGTGATTTGTATGTACCCTCGATGCACATATCAAGTATAATGCCTTGAGTGCTCATTTCACATCACTATCCGATGTGCTGTACAGCAATTGAATTTGGGCATTTTTTTTTTATTCCTTTGTGTCTGTCTGCCTTTGACATGTTGTCAGCGTGGAAACTCACAGCCCCCTGCCACTCTTCCTCCAGCAACCTCTTCATGTGCCACAGTGAGAATCATGTCATGAATAAACATGTTGATGTACAAAAGGATGAGTGTTGGTTAGAGATGAGATAGACGGTTTACATGTGTTTGAAAGGGAGGGTCTTGCAGAGAGGAGAGTGACAGGGTCATGGAGCCCATAAAAAGAAAAAAGAAAAAAGAAAAAACAAGCAGCATCCTCCAAGATTGTGTTTTTGTTTGGTTTGTTTCACTGGTTAAGCCACACTTGCAGTTGTGGCTCCTGCTCTGTGGTGATCAAAATCCTGTTTTTAGCACTCCTTTTAAAAACTTAAAATATTTTGAACTCTTCAGTGGTGAAGACAAGCTGAGCTCTGAGCAGGGAACATGCAACAGTAATTTTATCCCATGTTAGACATCAGCCATATTACTTCACTATCGCTATCTGTATTAAGAATCTGATCATGTGTAGATGTGTGATTAACTATTAAATAAATTCCACATGAAACAACACATCTGTATGATCCAGCATGTTAGGTGGATGTCTGCATGAGCAATCAATTTATTGTCATTCCTCCTCATTCTACCACTCCTGAGCTTAGTTTTCAACTTTGATCTACTTCGGTCCATATGCAGTATAAACTGGCACAGTATCACCAAACCAGACATATCCCTTTAGCAGTTTGAGCGGATTATCAGATGAAGCTCACATTCATCTGCTTTCACATGCATGTGGCACACACGGTGTCTGTCTCTTATCCTCTGTGGATCATAAATGAATAGGATGAAGTGCTGAATAGCGGCTGCTGAATGCCATAGCGGCAAGAAAATCGTCAGGGAGATGTTATCAGGAATGAAAAAAATAGTCTCTCCTGGTTGATTTCCTAGTCATGTAGTGTGCTTGTCTGACTGTGGTGTAGCTGATAGTGTCAGAGGGGGCCCAAAGGGGTCATCCTCTAAACAGATCAACCAGGCACACATGTTCTCAATGACATGCTGTCTGACCATGGGCAAAGGCTGACTGTGTTTTCACTATGACAAAGCTGATTGACTGTCAGACTATACTATAATTTAAAGCAGCACCAGAGTAAAATATGTATGTAAAGAAGCACCCGTCTTATTAAATAAAAGGTTTGGACCGCACAAGAGAAAAGCATTCCAATACCTCTGACTGAGAGACCATTGATTTAACCTGTTTGGCCAAATTAAATTCAAGTATGGGCACTGATACAGCAGGAAATCTGCTCCCTACAGGAAGTGACATTCAATAATTAAGAGTGCGATGTAAACGGTATTCTAATCAGTGAATGTGGTACTTGCTCAGAGACAGCATTACCAATAAGGTGCTGTTCTTTTCACAATCAGAATTGCTTTATTTATCCCCGAGGGGAAATTCTTTTTGTTACAGACATGCAGATCCAACCAAGAATAAAAAATCAAAGATGGCATTGAATTGAAATATATAATAAATATCTAAATAACTAAATAGCATTTAATCCCTGAGTTGTATGTAAAGAAGAACATATTTACTACTGTATAAACCTTTACAGTTCAATAGTTTGACTGTGACAGGCAGGAATAACTTCCTGTGTCTCTCAGTGGTGCATTGTGGGAGTCTGTTGATGAACGAGCTCCTGTAGCTGGTCAGCACGTTGTGGAGAGGGTGAGAGGGAAACTCCAGTATAGTTTTTACTCTAAACAACATCCTCCTCTCAGACACCTCTAGTGGAGTCCTGTCCTATAACATGGCCAGACTTCTTGATGTTTCTGTTGAGTCTGTTGATGTCCCTCACCCTCAGACTGCTGACCCAGCAGACAACAGCACATGAGGGCAATGGCCACCACAGACTCATAGAACATCCTCAGCATCGTCCTGCAGATGTTGAAGGACCTCTCTGTGCAGTAGTTGAAATCTGTGGTGCAGAAAGTAAAGAGGAAGGGAGAGAGTACGGTCCCCTGTGGAGCCCCGGTGTTGCTGATCAATCTGTCTGACATCTCTCTGTCAGTCCTGTAGGCGTACATACTGCCAGTCAGAGAGTCCACCATCCAGGACTCCAGTGGGTCATTCACCTGCATCGCTGTTTGAAAAAAATAAAACACATGATTCTCACAGTGCTTGCCGGCTTGTCCAGGTGAGTGTAGACTCTGTTCAGCAGAAGGATGACGGCGTCCTCCACTCCTAGGCAGGGCTGGTAGGTAAACTGGAGGGGATCCAGGAGTGGTTGGACCATGGGCCGGAGCTGTTCCAGGATAAGTCTTTCCAGGGTCTTCATAGTGTGACGTCAGAGCCAAGGGCTTGTAGTCCTTCAAGTCACTGGGGCTCAACGTCTTTGGAACAGGAATGAGGCATGATGTCTTTCACACAACAGGGGCTCTGTGAGGACTTAGGCTCAGGATGAAGACATGGTGAAGTACTCCACTTAGCTGGGGGGCACAGGCTTTCATTACCCTGCAGCTTTGCAGTATCTGAAGCTGTCTTCTCACCTGCTCAGTGGTGAAGGTCAGTGTTGAGGTGACAGGTGGATGGTGGGGAACCAGTAATTCCCAGATGATGACGGTCAATCGAGGGGTCTGGGGACAAGGTGTGTGGGGCCATCCACATGAGCTGTGGGGGGAAAGAGGGTGGGTGAAGTGGCTGGTCGTTGTCGCTCAGCTGAAGAAAACTCGTTAGCAGGGTGAATTGGGGTCACGGTGTCAAAACTGTTAAAAAACTAATTCAGCTCATTGACCCGTTCCACACTGCCATTAACTCCACCACTGCTGTTTGACCTAGTGCTACAAAGCACTGGTAGCTGGTAAAGGCATTATGCGCTGATCTCATGAAGTCATGCTTCCAGCGGCACTGATAGTAAACAACAATAGACTGTTGTCCTATATGACCAAATCCAAACAAGCCAAGGATTGTTTTAATTTTATTTTGCTTATTATTGCAGGATTAGGTTTAGAGGAAGGCTGTGGTTGTGGTTAACATAAACTGTGGGGCTGAGAAATAACAGCTTCGTGCATGAATATCATATATAGAATGTTTCTTTCCAACAGCCTGAGAATGTAAACATGCTTTCCAAAACACACCCATTCCTTTAAAATGTGTCATCAAGCTGGAGTCGTATACCCTCAAGCATGTAGATATTGTGATTGCATATGAACCTATTCTTCTGTAACTTCCATTGAAAAGCCATGGAAGTGAAAAACATGTTATTTTTTCGGTGAGACTGCAGCTGCAATCAGAGTCTATTTGCCCATATACCTATCTTTAACTGAAAAACATCAAGTTCAAACCCTTTTCTCTGGGCCGGGGAATGGCATTTTGTGAAATGCAGAAAATAACCAAGTGAAGCAGAAGTGGACAGGCTCTTTGGAGGACAAGTCAGGGCACAATAAAATAAGTAAACACCAACAATACCCTGGCTGTGATAACAAATGTGTCTCAGAGGATGTTCATGTCCTTAAATGGAAAAGAGCATACGTATCTGTCTGCTGCAATGAAATTTTACAGATTTAAGTAGCTAAAATAAAACAAAATGTTACAACAAGAGGGGAAAAAAGGTGCTTCAAGTGTAATAAAAAGGATTGTGTTAACCTAACTGAAGTTGTGTTGCCGCTCCCATCCCTGCTGTGGTCTCTGCTCTCACCAAGGAGTGCTGTTAAGAATCTGCAACTGTGTTTCTTCTCATCTTCCTTCCCCTCTTTAATCTCGACCTGAGTGTTTGGTTTGTGCAGTGAGTGAAGTGTGTCTTCTAAGCCTTGGTGAAGGAGAGACAAGGTTCTTTGAGTCCCAGCAGGTCTGAGATGGTTCTGATGAGGCCCCCCTTTATGAAGTTGGATCCTGACAGAATATAACAAGATGCTCTCCACAAACTTTTGGTGACACTTTTATCAAGATAATTATTTGTAATTATATGCCTGTGACAAAAGCTGTTTGACTGCAGAAAAATCATGTGTTTTATGCCATCACATCTTCTGTCACCTGGCAGTAGGTTAAGACCATTTCAATCACGAATACCAGATTATGCACAGGAGCTGAATAAAGCAGGCCTCTCCCCGCTGGACATCTGTCCTACCCAGTGGCTCATTGCTTTCATTTTATAAGAGAGGTGGTCTTACATTAATGAGGCCTGTGTACCCAGAATGCTTCAGGCCAACACTGACTTTTAGCTGTTTACTTGAATATCTTCCCCTGGAAAGCAGTCAGGACAGACAAGACTTTATGATGCCATTAAACATTAGAATCAAACTGCTGAGGGACTGGATCTTGTTACTATAACTGAGCTGAAATTAGTAATGATGCTGACAATAAGAGGTCTCCTGGGCTTACAGCACTGGCCACGCCATCAGGTCTAGTGATACGTTAATATAATAAAAAAAAAGAAGATTCGGGTTCCTCCTAATTGAGGTCTTTAAGGTGACTTAATCACCGCCCATTTTAAAGGTTAAGAATCTTAGAAATAGTGGCTTCAATAATAATTGCTTCATCCAGTGTTGTTTTTGACCAGGACCTGGTCTGCACAATAAAAGGATTCAGCAGAGCACACAGATTAAATTAGACAAAGCTTGCCTGATTTGAAAGGAGAGTGAAGGAAGTGGAAGATAAAAGAAAAAAACAGTGAATGACACTACCACCGCTCCAGGTCATACAGTGATACACTTTACATCTGACCCGGCACTGATCATAAATCTAGTCATGTCTAAAAGTAGAACAGCTGAAAAAAAAATGTTCCCCCAAACACACAGAATGCTGTTTGCACTCAGTGTGATGTGAAGTCATTAAGGACAGGGCTTGAGGTTGTAGTTTTAGAGGTTCTTTTCCTCTTTCTTGTGACAAATGTCAGTCTTCCCACATGTCCTTCTGCACTTACCCAGAATAGTTTTTAGTAATGAATGACTTTTTAAAAGAAATACAATAAGCCAAAAATTCAGCAGGAGTCATGAAGTTCTATCTTTAGCAGGTAGACGAACAAAGGAGTCCCACAGAGATCCTTGTTCCCTATGTCAGTATGTGAGTCTGGCAGGGAGGATTTGTGGCACCTTCTCCATGATGCCAGGGACAGCCTAACCTGCCAAGCAGCACCAAACAAGCAAAGGGCCCCACTCCTCACTCCTTACTTTAATAGGAAATTATCTGATGTCTATGGGTAATATATTTCTCTTAACCAGCAGCAGTTGGAACAGTATACACACAGTGCACACATGGTGCTCTGAATTGGTGCAGTACCATTGTGTTTTTGCTATGTTTGCTGTGTGAATCAATGATGCTGCAGATACAGGACAATTCAGGACACACAGATGCTGTGTTCACAGCGGGTGCATGGTTGCCATAAGTACTGACTGAAAATCCACTTCATTGTAGTTTATTACTGAATATTAAGGGGCGAATATGGTTCAGTTTTAGACACATTTGATTATCGTTTTTTGTAAATATCTGCCATACAGTCAGGGGTTAGTCCCTTTTCATTAAGATGCTTTAAAGAGACCATGTGAGATAAAGGGGCTAGCATTTCCTTTCTCTGTTCACATATTGTCTAGCAACTCTGCAAGTCTCTAATTGGGAACACTCTCACCAGTCCAACCCTCTAATCTAAAAGCCACCAACAGACCAAATATACCACAGTCAAGTTAATTTAAATTGGGCTCTACCAGCATGATGAGGTGTAAGGCACAGTGCCAAAATAACTGTATCCACAGTTAGTCCCAATTGAAGATGGTATTTCACTGAGACAAATGAACACAGACACAGACAGAATTGGAAACCCCCAAATTAAAGGCTAACCACAGTAAGGATTGGCCAAGATTGATTCTTTTTCTTTTCTTTCTTTTTTTTCTTGAGCATAAAAACAGTGTGTTTCATCAAGCAGTGTGAACAGTGTGAGTCAATACAACAGTGTTTGCTATTTTTAATATTTACTACTTTTTATCTGAAACCTGTAATGACTGCAGGGCTTGTTCAGGTAGTTTTTCACCCCAGGAAAGCAGATAACGTCTGTCAATTACAGTAATAACCAACAGTACAAGAGTGTGCTGCTCACCAACAGCTGCCACATGTGTGAAACCAGAGGATTTATGCTAATAAGCAGTACGTTTGTATGGTGAGGGGAATTAAAGAAAAATGCTGATGCATGGTACAGGCTGACATTTCAAAAGAGATTGCTGCAGACAAGCAGTTTGATGCACAAAGAGTGTATAAGCAAACACATCAGCATGCAGTCAGCTGTTATTGAAACACACAGTTACATGCTGCACTGTGTACCAGCTTGTCTGTGCTGCTACTTTGTATGATTTTTTTTGCGAAACACCCATGACAATGTGGACTTGACATTTCATTTCACATATTGTAAATGTTCAGACTTTGCTCAATTTTAAAATGAACACTGACACGAATTGAAATGTAAAGTAAGCACTTGCAGGAAATGCAATTTTACCATAAGGGGGAAAACACAGCTTAGTCAGAAAATCAAATAATACAGAAGCAATTCCTGTTTCAATATCCTCCATGATAAACATCAGTGAAAGACTGGTTGCTTTCCAGATGGCATCTTATTCAATCGAGTGCTACCTCAGACCAGAAGCTGGGCAGTAATTTACGTTTTTTTTTTTTTTTTTTTTTACCATTTATTTCCTCCTAATGTTCACAAAACAACAAGCAGAAGTGGTCTTGTTCATCATGACTCTTCTCAGTATGTTTTCAGAAAAATGACTTCATAGCTTATTTTTCATCCATTCAAAGACGATCAATATAACAAAATCTATGACAATAACAAAATTCTTTTTAACAGGGTTCATTTTTTTCTTACGTTTTATCATCTGCTGTGCAATGATGTCCACAGTACTAATGATAATAGTAATGAGACTTTCTACAGGAATATATGCAGCTCCCATACATCAATACATAAAGCCTGATGATACATGTGATGGCTGGCTTGCCTTCATTAACCATGCATGTCACATCCATGTCTTGTTTGATGGATAACCTCTTGGCACCTCAGTACATTTCACTGAACCACTTGACCTTTATTGACATGGCCCACTTCAATACACTGAACAATGAAAGGCTCCATCTATTTAATACATGACCGCTTTTGTCAAAAAGCCTAAGTGGGGGATGAGGGAAGATCTGTTTAGATTTAGGTTGATAGATGAAGTATGTTGTTGAATTAATAAATTAAATGACGAATGAAGAGTGTTAAAATGCAGAAGATGATTGCATTGACAATTAATGCTGGTAAATCATTTCAACCAATAATATCTGTCTATGAAGCAGGAGTCTCTATAAATGTCTTAATGCCAGCAGTAAGTAAGTGCAATACTAATAATGCAAAAGCAGTGTGTATCATACTCATAGTCACACCTTGAAACATATAACATTATTATGATATAGAAATATGTTTATCTTTATATATATATATCCTTATATTTATTTTTATATATTTATTGCAAAAGAAAAAAAAATACAAATGGCAGCTGGACCTTAGAGCACTTTTCACTTCCTGATGCCTAACCTTTACCAGCCACAATTAAAAGCAAAACCTAACAGCATGTTAAAGAGATGTAACCAAAGTCCAAAGTTCACCACGTTGAATATACCTAGACCATCCCCAAGCTAACTCCGTACTCTAACTTTAAGCCAGTGTTCTACTGGTTGACACGTGTGCATGTAAAACACTGAATCACTGAGCATGCTCTGTGATTTTTTCATATCTCTGACTGAGACTTAAAGGAAGCTCAGGCCTGAGAGATGAACCAATAAATTCTTTAAAGTTTTCAAGGTTTTTCTGTTATTTAGTTTCCTGTAGAGACAGTAACTAAAAGTCTGCCAGCATTTAGATCAGGTGAACAGAAAAATGAAGTACATGATGTCAGCACCATATCATGGTCTCAGAGTAAGCATGCTGAAGTGTGAGTGTATTTAAACTGAAATGAAGTAGCACTAGTAGATTGCTTCACTTCAGGTGGATCTTTGCTGCTGGTTGTTGATGTTGATCAGGGCTGAAGATGGTCTAGTGGAGAATGGATGGAGCTTAGTATAGTATAGTAGTATAGTACTATAGTATAGTATAGCTTAGTATAGTAACTTACTATACAAATTTAAGGCCATCCAAAACCTTGCCCCTCCATTCCTGTCTGATCACATCCACAGCGTCACCCCCTCTTGTTCCCTCATCACTCCACCTCACTATTCCATCTGCCTACCTCTTTTTAAATCCACACTCAAGGCTCACTTGCTCAATATCACTTATCCCACTTAGCGATCTGCATTGTCCATTGTCTAACAGTATTTTTTTTATTTTCCTGGATATTGTTTTTATCGTGTCTGTTTAATTTTTGTTTTATTTTGTAATGTATTGTGTGGTGTCCTTCAGTGCTGTAAAAAGCAGCTACAAATAGAGCATGAAAACATCCAATTAAGTGCAGAACGTCAAAACAAAATTAAAAAATAAAAACTGTGGCCTAATATGTGAGATTCTCATGATATCAGTCACATGGTGAAAAAGTAATCCACAACTGACAGAGAGAGGTCACAGCAATTAGGGGGAAATATCCACACAAAGAATGAATTATTCCAATTCAGAGTCACAGTCATTGTTTCAGCTCAGTGCACATGCAGTCAGGAATGACATGCCATGCAAATTATGGATTCACAGTATACAGGACTGCCAATGAGCCTCAGTTTCTCTACCCCAAAACCATTCATTGTTTAATAATGAAATGTATTTCACAAAATACTACAAGCAACTTAAGTCAAGACATCATCACTGCACCACCATCTGCTCAGCTGGGGTGCTACTGTGCTGCCGAGTCTGTGCTGAGAGTAGTGTTTACTACCTGAACTGTACAATGCTGCATAATTACAGCATCTGCATTGTTTCATAGATTATTAAATAAATACATTTTTCGATGTTTGAACTGATGCTTGAACTGATCAGGTACCAAGCCTCCATTGGCTTCTCCAGGTTTTCATTGTTTTCCAGAGCTGAAGACATCACAGGACTAAGAAGCTGACTGTTACTTGAAGGTCAATAATAATGTTTTTTTTGGCTCCTAAGCTTTGGAAAGCTGTTTTTGTACATTTTTTGACTACCCTATTCATTTTCTGATACATCTGGCATGTCAGATACCAATACAATTAAGTTCAACAAAGCTTCAAATCGCTGAATCCTGAAGGCACAGATTCAAAGAATTGAAGGTGTCTGTTGTGGGCTAAACAGAAAAAGGAACGACTCTGAAAGGGCAGATTATGATTGCTTTACTGGTTCATTGTACACAAGCAAATGTGACACACACACAGAACGTGATAAGGGAAGGGTCTTCATAGAGGTCTCTCTGTATGGAAAGGGCTAATTATTTTATCTTGTTGGATGAATGGACCAAGGTTAGTGGAAAGTACATTTTATCAAATTACACTGAATTTTGTGGTACATAATAAAACATATGGTGCAAGTTAAAGATCTGAGCATGATTAGGAACTTTAGCTGCCTATTGGTGTTATATACTAATTATAAATAAATAAAATAAAAAGACATGAATGTAATTAATATAAGCTGTGTTAAGGACATCTCCAAGAAAAACAAACGATGCTACTATGATCACCTGAGCAGCAGTGATGTGTGTTGACCAGAGCAGAAGAATCACATGTTTGAACTTAAGGAGGTGCATGAACCTGCAGGAGAAAGAGGGAACCTATGCATCAGACCTGGCTGTAGGTGCTTTAAACAATGAATGGTTGCAGAAATGACATATCCATTAGATGGGGGATACTGCTTGTGGTCTGTATGTAGGGTAGAACATGCTTGCTATCACCAAGGTGGACTGCAGTTAAGCTGTACTCTGCTCCACTTCCCCCTGCTGGGGCAATAGCTGCTTGGGAAGTGAAGGCTGGAAATGCACAGGGTGTTATGTAATATAGGGTAATAGGGACAGTATTTTCATTACGTAAGCTCCTAAATAGAGTCATGCCTTTTGGGACGTGTCATGATCTGTTACCTCTGTTAGCTGAACTCACTGTGTACATTCAAATAATTTAAAATCTATTTATGTATCTATCATCAGCTGTGACTTGGCTGTCATGTTGCTCTACCTGTCACTCAATGAAATGTTATTTCAAAGTGTCAGCTACTGCTCAGGAATGCAGAGAGGATAGATTTAGTAAATATAAAATAGTAATACAAACTTCAATAATCTAATTTTGATAAACATGGAATAGTGTGTGACAAACATTGTGTGAAAAAAGTTGATGTTTCTTAGATGAAAAATAGAAGAGGACCAAAGTAGAAAGTAGCTACTTGGAGCCTTTTCTGCAACATGACTTAGAAGGCTTTCTCTCTGTCAGGCTTCTAGATCCCCTCCTTCATTCCTCACACAAGCGTTCACTTGGACCGTAGGAAGAACTGATCATAATACAGACAATCATTACATCATAACAACATTTCACACAAATGTCTGTTGGAATTAAAAGATAGTTTGGACAGATTTCAGGTTTAAGCAGTGAGGTGGTAATGTAGATCTTCAGCAAGATGAAATGTAATGAATTGAATTCCAGTGTATTGCATTCTAATTTAATATTTGAGTGAGATGTAAGACTTTCTTAAATTTATTTCAGGTAATTAATTTTATCTTGTACTTCAGGTCCACCACAAGCCTCAGGCTATCCCATATGTGACTAAGAATCACAAGCTGCCTATTAATTGTACAAAGAGGGAGCAGCCAAAGGTCTGGACATAGAATAATGTGATTAGATCTAGATAGATTTTTATTTATTTATTGTTACTTTTCTTTTGACACCAGAGCAAAGAGAAACAACAACACATGTCCCATTATAGTCTAATAAGACTAGTTTATCGTGCTGTGTAGGTGTTAACGTTACAGTAAATTAGACTTGATTATGCTTTCTGCATCTCTCACGGGAAACACTAAATGTCTGCACTGCAGCTCAGTGGAGATATTCCACTGAAGTTTTTGATGAGAGCTGTAGAGTATGCACTACAAAAGCCGCCTCTCAGAGACCCCTTACTGAAGCATGCCAGATTTGTAGAAGTCAGGCAGAGGGCAGAATATGGAGTGGAGGATGCCCTTTACTTTGTGGAGAGGCTGACTTTATATTTTCGTTTTTTTCCCCTAAAACATTAATATTAATTTGTTTCAGAAATTAGATACTTGTTCTGAATAACTACTTATGTTCACCTTACCCTTTGAAGTACATTTCATATGGAGTGAATACAGGTTTGTAATTCTACACACAGCCCAAAGGAACATTGGAAAAAGCCAACACAGCACGTTCAAAGAAGAAGGTCGGTAAACTACGTATGTCTAGTGGATGGAAAGAAGGATTCCAATGTTTGGTTGGGAAAAATTCATGAATCAAAAGAGGTGCAAACTAAACTTTTAAAATTTAATGAATGTCTGGTTTGTTGTTTTTTAACTATAACATGCAAACTTGTATGTGAACATACTGAAAGTTATTTTGGATTGTGGTGCTTATATACATTATGTTATGTGCCTGTATGACAGTAACAAAGCAGCACAGGTTCAAGCCTTCATGTCATCGTATATTGGATATACAACAAGATTTGAGTAGCTGCAGGCTACCCAGTGCAACATAAATACAATCTAAACCATATAAGTACATAAGTAAGAATCCCAGAGTACAAAAGCAGACACACCTTCTACCACCCCCGGTCTTCACACATATTCCACTAACACTGAGCATGTAGTCTAAATGAACTGTTGCTAACAAAACTTTTCCCCTCACAGCTTGTTAAGGCACTTTTTTCCTGTTTGAGTCTGAGAAGTTAGAAAGCCCTAAGATATACAGTAAGTGCATGAAAAGGACAAAAAGAAGTAAACAGACGCCTCAACAAGAAAATCACTTCACTATAGATCAATTCTTTTTCAGAGAATAATATTAATTATACAGTAAACAGGAGCCCAAACAAACCACAACATATCCTTGTATTGACCATAGAGGCCCACGTAGTCAATACCCTCTTTTTCAATGACAGGCCAATGATGTCACCTCTTTCTTTGTGCTGCTTACTTGAGCTTTGAATCTAGTCCTTACGGGGAGCTGTTTGCTGTCGGTCTCCCTCCCTGTGAGAGAGTCTGTCATTCATATCCACAATGTTTATTTTTTGACCTTTGCATTTGTTGTATCCACCTGTCCTTTGGCTGGCTTTGCAAAGTGAGGCTGTGTCCTCCAAGGCGAGGCAAGGAGGATGAGATGAAAGATTCATACAAGCGCACTCGGCATGAGGGAGGTAGCAGGAGATCTCCACCAGAGAGAGTTAATTAGGAGCTCCTTTTCCCAGGCAATCACTCTGCTCTTGACATTTCATCTCACTTTTTCCTGAACAAATCTCCCCCCGACTTGTGGAGACAGGCAGAGAGACAGAGAGAAAAGTGCTTGACCTTGGTTAGGTGTTGAGCTGCATTTCTGGTTTTAGCCCACATCAGTCTGTCTGCCCATGATAACATGGAACATGAAACAGTAGACTAATCCCACAGCTCCGCAAGCAACCTGTCTTTAACAGCCCTCCTCCCTTCACCTGAAAGGTAGATCCTTTTCTCTTTTCTTCTCCCCTGTGCACATCCATTATATTGTTGAAGAAGCAAACGTTGATGTTCTACAGACCCATTTTCCAAAGGTCCATTTCTTTGCTGCATAAAAAACATAAAACACATTCATACACAAATCAGTCCCGATGGAGAGGTTAAAGAGAGTGCAGTGCTACAATATATGAACAAAACAGACCATCAACACAATAGGAAACATAATCATACCTTGACTAAATTGAAAGCGTTCAGTGTGAAAGAGATCTGACGATCAAACCGTAACGAGAAAGAATTGGTCTGGGAGAGACGTCATGAGAGAGAGCGAGCATGAGGAGGTAAAGTGTTTATTGTCCCCATCGTCCTGTCTGTCATTTGAAATTGGAGAAAGCAGACTGTATTATTGGACACCAGTGCCAGTCCCAGCCAATGATCTTGGTGCTGTGATAGATCTGTTTAATGCACACTTTATAGCTGGCAATCCCCCGCCAAGGATTTTTCAGAAAGCTGACAGAGTGGTTATAGGTAACCTGCTTGCACAGAAAGAGGAAAATTACTGTTCTGAAATTACTTCAACCCAAAGCTTTTAAAGCAGCAGCCTCTCAGTCCCCACAACCTTTCTGCCTGACTGAAATAGAAGACAGAATTTCCTCACCTCTCAAAGATTTCATCATGATACGAACAAAAAATAGCGATAGAGAGACAAAAGTGGGGATATTTGCGACAGAACCCTAAACAAGGCTGAGACTTCTGGCCCTCTGATGCTGGAAAATGTACAGCCATTCATTCCTGCCTCTGTTGTCACACCATTCTCCTTTTATTGTGGCTGGCATTACTGTTTATCTGAGAGGGCAGGGGCTTCTTTGATTACTGCTGTGAGCCGCAGGTCACATGACGAAAGAACCGAGGGTCATGCAGTCGGTGATGGGTATTCTTCAGCCCTTGGCAGAGGTTGCCTACATTACCAATTCACTCATTAAAACCTTTGTATGGGTGTAGGTCAGCCTGGTTCTGACAGGTGTCAGTGAGATGAATGACTGTCGTAAACACACACACACACACACATTTCCACCCTCACCCCCCAGCTGGGCCAAACACTGCCAATAAGAACAGTGCACATGGAAATGAGGGTTGCTAACCCTGCCATGCTTAATTCATAAATCAGCTGCTGTGACCGCTGATGAAGCCGGTGTTCAGCTGCAGGGTTTTTACAATCTATTTGTTGTGTGTTTTGATATAAGCAATAATGATATCAGCGAAATCATTTTTCACTCAAGGGTATTTGATGGTCTTGTCAGCTCTGAAGCAAGTCTGTATTGATTTGTGTAATTAGAAACACGCCACAGTCAAGTACATTTCATTTTAGACTATATTCTTACTGTGGACGCAATCTTTAACAGGGTCACATCCAAAATGTTTATCAAGCCTGAACCCCCAAGCGAGCAGACAGTGGCAAGGAGAAACTCGCTTTTAACAGGAACAAACCTTGAACAGAATCTGGCTCATAAGGGGGGGACCCTCCAGCTGTTAGCCAGCCGGGTAGAGGAGGAAGAGAAGAAGAGGTAGACAGGACAGAGAGGATGAAAGAGAGAGAGGAACATAGATGTAGCAAACATCACAGGACAGACATGGCAGGTTGTTGTAATTGTATTGCTGAAAAACTATATGGCAATCATTACTATCAAGATGCACTTGTCCTTTATCTTGGGCAAGAGGTCATCTGATTTAGGTGCCATATCAGTTGAATATGGCAGATGCTAGATGAGTTGAAAGCCACATTCCTGAGAGTCAGCCATTACTACTGAGAACTGGAGCGTCCTGATGTAAGCAAAAGTGTAAGTGAATCATCTTATATCATTCCTGTAGGAGCTGTCTCAGGAGTTCACCATTGTACCCCCCCCCCTCCCCAGATGTTGGTGTATCACCTCCCTTTATAGCTGGGTTTATCAGTGAATTAGTGGGATGTTTGTCAAAAGGAAGCAGGAAGTAACCACATTCTAGCTCAACAGTCTGTAAGACAAACCATTAGTGTGTAGTAGTAAATAGATTCAGGTTTTAACATGGCAAAGGATTAGGTAAATATTATGAATAGTGGCAGTTAATATGCTAATTGATGGTGGCAGAAGTCATAATCAAATTCTTTATTCTGTCCACATTCTGTACACAAATCAGTTCTGTTTACTGTAGCTCAAGGGCTTCAAAGTCACTGAAAGCAGGTGCGTGGCACAGGTCCTGTGGAAGCTCCACAGACTAACTGAGCTCATTCTGCTTGTTGATTCAGGGTCGTGCACCTGTGTGCAACTGACAGAAACAAACTGAAATGAGTTTAAGGATGAGGAGTGTTCAAAGGTCTTACTTGCGCAATGCCAGTCTCTGAAAGACTTATACATGCCATTGTCAATGAACTCTGAATCAAAAACAAAGTCTGCTTCTGCATGACTGAAGTACTAATCACATGTACCTGGCTCTGATCTAAAGTGGTTGTGTGGGAGAGTAGACTATGATTCATTTCTACATCAAGAACATTACTGTAATAATGGAGGACCTGATGTCATAACATATTCCATTATAGTATGGCACTGTGACCTATGACTGCACATGGAAGGAAGTTGAAAAAGCGTAAAGGTACAATTACAGCGAGTACGGGATAACATGGGATGAGTTAAGGGGGAAGAGGTGGCTGAGGTTGATGTGGTTTTATATCATCAAGAAGATTGGATGTTAAGAGTTATTATCCAGGTCCTTTAAAGAAAGCAAAGATGTCATTTTGAAAGTAAGAAAATGTGGTGTGCGTGTTTAAGAAGAACCAAGCTCAGCTCCAACCACTGAATATTTTCCCCTGCACAATTAAAACCGTTTTAGTATAAAATCCTTTAATTAAAGATTCCCATTCCCTCCTTTTTTAGTGCCACTTTCTCACCATTTATTTAGCCCACAGATTTAGCCGCTCTTTCATCATCACACAATGGATTATTTTCAGCTATGAAGCTCTGATCCTGATAAGGCATCAAACGTTTGTCCAGAGACATTTTAAACAATCCCCATCCTGAAAGAGACACATTATTATTATTATCAACTCAATTGCAATTAATTCTGATTTATTTCAGAACAAAGTGAACTCACAGATGATTATGTGACACATTATGAAACTTGACTAACTATATAGCTCCATGCGTTTAGGTTTCTTTATTCCTGTCTTTTATGTGCTTCCCCACAGCACATCTGTCAGCAGCCGTGCATTCTGATGGAGGGTCCTCAAGCAAAACACTCAGCCCTTGTCTGTCCGCTATTGTAAGCTCAGACGTTTGGCCCCACTTTACTGATATGAATCTCACCCAGCCTCAGTGAAGGGTCTGATATCTTGGCAACTGCTTGCTTTGTTGCTATCGTCTCTCATAACCTGAAATCCTTGTGATGTTCCACTCTTCCTGAGTCCCTCCTGCCTGTCTTCATTGAATTTCTTCATTATATCTGTCAGTCATTGCCTTTAATTTACAACACCTCATAATACTGGCAAATGAAGCTTTTTTTGTTTCAGATCTTTTCCTCTCTCTCTCTTTCTCTCAGATCTCTTTAGAGGAAGAATTTTACAGTTTTGTGCATGACAAATATCCATGTACAACAAGGTTGAGGTTACTTTTAACTTAATGAAACCATTACATCATTACTTTTGATTATATGAAGCTTTATAAAGAAATTGTTTAAATTGTGGCATTCATGGCTCACTGTGCTTATCTTTATGCATATTATTACCTTATTATGGACCTCTGGACAAAAACAGCTATTAGGAAGATAGCCATATAGTCATAAAGTCTTGTAGACATTCAGATTTTTGTAGATATCTTTCTCTCAACAGCACTTGGTACAAAGTTAACAAAAAAACTTGAAAAAGTATCTTTAATTTATTATAGGGCAACTCACTGATACAAAACGAAAATAAAAAATACCATGCTTTATTCTAGTAGAAATATAAATAAAAGTAGATTTTGCATGGAAAACACATAAAAAGGTACTTATGATACTTCAGCAATAAATAACTACAGGCCAATATCTAACCTTCCTTTTCTAGGAAAAATCATTGAAAATGTTGTTTTTCAACAAATTTTTGCATTTTCGGTGCAAAACAATCTTTTTAATGAATTTCAGTCTGGATTTCGAGCACACCACAGCACTGAGACTGCACTTATTAAACTCTTGAATGACATCCATCTGAATAATGATGCATCCAAATTCTCTGTCTTAGTGCTGCTGGATCTTAGTGCTGCATTCAATACAGTTGCTCACAACATACTGCTTGACAGACTGGAAAGATGGGTGGGACTTATACAGGCAAACTGGTCTTTCTTACATAGTAGGGACTACTTTGTGTCAGTTGGTCATTATGAGTCTGACCGAACTAAGATCACATGCGGGGTTCCTCAGGGGTCCATTGTTGGACCCATTTTGTTCAACATCTACATGCTGCCCCTAGCTCAAATCATAGAACATCACAACATATGTTATCATACCTATGCAGACGACACACAACTTTATATTTCAGTATCATCACATGACTACAGTCCCTTATATTCACTAAGTAAGTGTATTCAACAGATCAGTGAGTGGATGTGCCAGAACTTTCTACAGCTCAATGTAGACAAAACAGAAGATTACTGATGACTGCTTTCTTAAACTTGTTGGCCTCCCTCCCTGTTTATATATGTTATATATATGTATACGGCTCTTGACAGACAGTGTGATATTACATGTAAATCAATGCATTTATTTGTACATTTATACACCCTAGTGTTGTAGGTTGAGTTGTGGCTCATGAACAGAACATAGCCCCACACTCATATCAGATGAGTTGGCCTGATAAATGTGCCTAGGTAGGAAAATAAAAACGCCATACATGCAATCATAATAATCTCATCCTCTCTTACATACACCCCAAAAGCTTCCTTCAATTGCAGATAATAATTCAGCACTATACCACACCCTAATGATTATTGATGTGTATTATCAGTGAATGAAATGTGCTTAGTGTGCTTGAAATTGAATTGGGAGGCGTACATTTGCTTTGACGCTGCGGGGCAAATACCAAGAGTCATTAGAAGTGCTTCTTAGATGAAAATGTAAACTCTCTTCCGCTGTAGATTCAGCTCCCTCTGGCTGATAGAGAGCCTTATTAGGAAAATATTGTCTGACTTGTTCCTTCGCTCCGCTGTACAATTATCTCTACAAATATAAGAAACAAAACACACAACAATGAACACTAAAATAGCATCAATTTGGTTTGAAATGTCTGTTTGTAACACTGGTAATCTAGAAACTGGAGCTCAGTCAATATATATAGTAAACAATATGTCAATGTTGCAAATGAGTGCGAGCCCTGAAATATTTATTCTTCTATGATAATTTAACTTTCTCTCTTCTGTTGTTCTGTCTATGTGAGTTGTTTTTCACATGCAAGACATCACACATAGCCTCACACATAGCCGACCTTGTGCCTGTTCACTTGAATATAAGTCTAGTCTTTTTGACATCCAGAGAAAAAACTTCTTTTCTTAAGTATTTTACTGAGATGGGTTCTCCGGTCCAGTGCAACCCGTCATCACCAGGATGACAGGTCTTGATGAGAGCCGAAAATGGCAACCATGATACAGGAGCTGTTTCCCTTGTAATATTAATGTTATAAATTGATATGTTTTAAAATGATATTTACCTGACCCCTTACTGTAGTTTTAATGTATAATGTTATGAACCAGGGGACTGAAACCTCAGACTTCGGAGTCAAAGTGCACCGTGTCAGTCCACTGCACCCCACCGACCTCTGTAGTCTGACTTTTACAACCATCTGTACATGCCAATGTAACATAACGTCATATGTCGGGCAATACGTTCATATTCTATAACCGGAAATGTAACCATGTCATATCTAGCAGGGGTATTATTGACCAAATATATATAATATATAACCAAATAATGTCAGGAGAGCAGCCTGCAGGCCAGTAACTAACTTTACTTTAACTTCATATTTTTTACTTCAGTCTCTTTCAAGGTAACTGTGGTAGAACAGAGACTGAGGGAATCCGCTGGGTTGAGCAGGCAGATCATGAAAATTACTTTTGGAAGGAGCAAGCATCAGAGCAAAAAGGAATGTGTCCACCTGAGTGTCATGTTTACATCACTGCCGATCAGCGCTGGAGCCAATAAATACCTGACTGCTGCAGAGTCATTTGACCTGCTGATAAATAGATGTTTTATCAGTGTCTCAGAATGAGTGGTCCACTAACCCTGTGGTTCCTCCACATGCCTTATGCTTCACATTGAATGAGAAACATTGTAAAGTGCCACTCAGCTGCTATATAAATGCAAACTAGTTACAAACTGTCCACAAGAACTGCAAAACACACATGAGAAATAACTAATTTTGAATGCTAGATTTCACAAAATGTGTGTTTTTTTCTCTCTCAATGAGAACAGGAACTGAATTTAAAACTTAAACTTGCAGACTGTAACACCAAAACACTGACTTGGAAGATGCCATAATTCATCATTTCAAACTAACTTTTTCACATTTCAATGCAAAACATATGGTTATTTAGTCTTAAAATATAATTCAGCATTCTAACAATCTTACCCTGCACACTATCTAGCTGACATCTGCATTAAGATTAAGATTAAGAAACCTTTATTAGTCCCACAATGGGGAAATTGCATAATAATAATAATTAATTGGGGCAGTATTATGTATTATATTACAGATATCCATGTGCACTACATTTAAAGTGTATTCCATATCAGACACAGATAGTGTACTGTGTATATACATTTTTTATTCTGTATTTTTGTAGTAACTACAACAGAGATCATTAAAATTCTGACCAAGACTTTCCCCTTATCTCTTACCAGTGTAAGGAACAGACCCGATAATGTAAAATGTGCCACGATTTTATGTGTACAGGTGCCTCCTCTATTAAAACCCTGTCCTGTCCTCTTCCTGCACCCTATAGTGCGCGGGCTATATCAGCACGCTCCTCTGCTCTTGTGTCTCTGGTTGACCACAGATGACCTCATCATTTCTCAGATCCCAGGTGACTGGAGCAGCTGCCTAACTCCGAAGCTGCCAAGCTTAAGATGTTATTGCCTCTAATAGGGTGGTGCGCATGGTAGGCATGCAACACAAATCTCATATTTTCTTCTCCCCTTGGCAAACCTTAAAAAATGTCTCTCACGAGAAGCACAGCCTGGGCATGAGACTGCAAAGGTGAGCTGCTACCCATGTAGACTGGCCTCTTGTTTTTATTCCCCAGAGCAGGTCAAAAGTCAGATACCCTGAAGCGAAATGAGGATCTTATTGTAATCACAAAATCTTCATTATATTTATCATGATGTAGATGCTGTACCTGTGTATTCATAGTGTTCTTGTTTAGTGGTTCAGTTTCTATTTTCATATTGAGTAAGGGGAGATTGTTTTAGGAAGGTCCCAAGAAATGAGTTCAAAACACATACAAAGCATGCATAAAAATGACCTTATTAGCATATATGCTGTGTACATAAAAATCCCTGTTTTTTGGAAAACATAGCTTATACTTTAGCTGTAGCTCAGACAAGTAGAGAAGTTTTATGAAATTAGTAAATGGCACTGTGTCCTTGGTCAAGGCACTTAACCCAAAGGTGCTCCAAGTGGTAGCACAGTTGGCATTTGATTGTATGTGCTTGTTTTTGTGAGCTCAAAAGAGTGAAGGTAAAGCTTTTATTACATCTGAGTAGGAGGAAAAGCTCTGCATAAGTGCAGACCATTTACCCTTTATTATTAAAAAAACTCAATACAAACCTGTAGCTCTGTACATTCACTAAGTAATTCAAGTAATTCAATATACAGAATCAACAATATTAGGTAACATTTATTGCTTTCAATCAGCTAGCAGAACTCTTTCCATTTACTTCAGCCAAGCTTATAGGGTCCTGCTTGCTGCAGTGCACCCAGCTACAGCTGTTGTTGTTGTATAGGATGTGGACATCATAACATTTTTCATTAGGTTTTAAGATGGAAGTTGGGAGGAGATATGTTGTGCTGGTACCCAAAAGCAAAGAGTTAGCCTGATCTAGGTCCAGATCTAGAAAAGCCAACGTTAATGTGACCTTTTTAGCAGGTAGGCTAGTCTTTTTTTTTTCTTTTTAACCACCTGCCCCTTGTTTTGTGTGTTGACCTGTTCATAAAAACGTCTACCCTGACAGGTGAAGTGAGTAAACTGAATGGTTGATAGTTGCCAGATAATGTTTAAGGTTTCCAAGGACAACTTTCCAGGTGGTTCTGTGTAGAAAAACATCAGGTGTGTCAGGTTAGGTTGAAGTTTAAGGCATCTGCACCTATCCTGAGTAGAGTGTTTTTAGCACAGGGGCTGTAATCTGTGATCAGATGCAGTATTACAGTTAAACAATTTGAATTAGTCACTGATTTATTAGGGTTGTTACGTGCCGGAACTTGTTGTGTGTATGTCTGTCTCTGCTTTCTGTGCAGGTTTCCAAGTGCTTCCAGTGAACCAAGTGGATCATCCACACCTGAGTTCACTTGGTCCTCATCAGCAGAAGTATATCAACTGGAGGTGTGCACATGGCCGGGGCCAGTGTGGGCCAACTTGTGGACGCACACACCATGCGTCTTTGCTCCGTCCAGAGGGACTAGAGCATGATATTCAGCGCTGATCTCTTTTAGTTTTGCTTTTGTGTTTGATTTACTATTTTGTTTTCCGTTTAAGTTAATAAATGCTGGAAGCCTCGTGGTGAGTGTGAGCTTTAACCCCATTGACTGTCTTCCCAGTTTAGAATAGGTGACTGCCCAGCTGGTCTGCTAGCAGTCCTTCCATCGGACACTCTTTTGTTATTTTGCCTTTCTTATTTTCGGAGCTAATCCTGGGCGGGGATCCAGTTCCCTGGCGGGGGTAGGCTTTCCAGGGCCTCGGCCACTGGAGTTCAGCCTTTACAGCAGTCTGGTCTCCTCAGGACAGTGTTCCAGGTGTGGGACAGTGTAAAAGTTCCCTCGTCCCGGTTCATTGTCCTATTGGCCCGCTTCCTTATTTCGATGGCTTCCTTAATCCACCGTTTGAATTTGTTGTCCTCGTTTCCGATCACTTTTGCCCCATCCCAGTCCATAATGTGCCTTTCTCTTTTGCAATGATCCGAGATTGCTGATTTCAGGTTTTCTTGTTGTGCTTTCTGTTTTGTTGCCCTTGTGCTCATCCCAGCTGATTCCTTTTCACATTCTGTTTTATGTTCTTTTTTCTGTGTGCTGAATGATCTTCCTGTTTCGCCGATGTATGTTTTATTGCAGGACAGGCAGGGTATTTCGTATATGACGTTGCATTTTTTGTCCGGTTCGATCTTGTCTTTGGGGTGCACCAGTAGTTGTCTGAGTTTACAATGTGGTTTGACGGGTGTATTGATGTTGTGTTTACTCATTGCTCTTTGTATTTTTTCCGTTATTCCACGGATGTAAGGGAGTGTCACCATTGTTTTGTTTTGTTTTTGGTTTGTGTTTCTCTTTTTTTCTTTGTTTTTTCTGTTGTCGATTTGTTGTTTTCCTTTTTTGATTGCCCACATGGGGTAGTGACATTTTTGTAAGGCCTTTATGATGTGTTTTTCTTCCTCCTGTCTGTCTTGTGGGTCTGTGATCATGGTGGCTCTGTCGAATAGTGTTCGTACGGCGGAGAGTTTGTGTGCGGTGGGGTGTTCAGACGTCCATAACAGGTATTGGTCGGTGTGTGTGGGTTTCCTGTGAATTTTGATTTTTATGCTGCCGTCCTGTAGATGTGTGATGTTTATGTCCAAAAAGGTTATCGTACTGTCTTTTTCCTCCTCGTGTGTGAATTGAATTTGATTTTTCCTGTGCTGTCTATTTTGTTGAGGTGGTCTGTTAACTCCTGTGTGTGGCCAGTTTTTATTTTTTCCAGGATGTCATCCACGTATCTCCTCCACATTTTGAGACCACATTGTGCAGGTGCCGTGCAGATGGCCTTCTCTTCCAGGTCCTCCATAAAAGATCCACTCATGATGGATCTTTCCCCTGAATTGGAAATATGTGGATGTGGATATGAAATGTAGCAGCCGGGTTATGTCGTTAACTGCTAGATTGGTCCATTTGTGTAGTGTCTTGTCTTTCCTGAGGCGATTCTCTACTATCTGCAGTGTTACGTTTACTGGTGTTTTGGTGAAGAGGGATATTACGTCATGTGATATGAATATCTCGTCCGGGTGTACTGTGGTGTCCCTGAGTTCCTGCGCTAACTGTTTTTACAGTGTTGTTCGGTGAGGCCTAGTAGTGGTTTTATGAGGTCAACTAGTGCTTTTGATAGTTTGTATGTTACTGATACGATGCTGTCCACTATTGGGCGTAGTGGTGTGTTTTGTTTGTGGATTTTGGGTGTGCCATATATGCGTGGTGTGATACTAGCTGTGGGTATGAGGTGGTTGTATGTGCTCTTGTCTATTTTACCTTCCTGTAGTAACGGTTTGAGTAGGGTTTTGAGTGTCCTTTTCTTTTCTTCTGTGGGGTCCTTTCTGAGCGGTTCATATGTTTCAGTGTCCTTTAACATGTTTTCCATCTGTTGCTCGTAGTGCTTAGTGTCCATAATGACTGTTGTCCTACCTTTATCCGCGGGTATGATTGTGATGCTCTTGTCCTGTGCCAATGTTTTAATTGCTTTGGCTTCTTCTTTTGTTATGTTAGCTGGTGGTTTTTTGGCGGATTTTAGAATACCTGCTATCTCGTTCCTTAGCTCTGCTTTTTTCCCCTGGTCCGGTATGGATTGACACGCTAACTCAGTGGCTAGGATGAACTCTTCGTGTGGTATTTTGTTTAGTGTGACAGCATAGTTAAGTCCGCGAGACAGGACGTCTATTTCTATCTTTGTTAGGCGGCGTTGTGAGATGTTTTTGACCCATTTTAATTTTTCCGCTTCGTCTGTGTCCTTATTTCTATGTTGTTTTCGTGTTATTAGTCTGTCCAGTTTTTTGATGTCTTACCTTTGTCCGTTCAAAAAATATTTCGTGCGTCTGCCTCAGGTGTTCTTTTACGAGTTTCTGTGTGTTTTCTTCCGTGGGGTATTTCAGTCTGAAAGCTTCCGTTTGTGTTTTTATCTCTGTGTTGATGTTGGTTATTTTGCTTGTCGTGCAGCGTATCCTTTCTTTAAGGAGCGCTGTGCGGGTTTTCTCTATTATCCTATTTGCATTTTGGGTTGGGATGGGGTTTTTTACTTCCAAGCTTGGTGGTGTTACTCCCTCGTCTCGGCATCTCAGGTTGAATTTAAGGTGGTTGCGATAGCGTGCCCTTTTTTGTTCCAGCTGCTCCAGGCGTCGGATATCTTTGACCCATTGTTGTCCAAAACTTGTTCGTAATATTTCGACAAGGTTCATTTGGTCTTCACCTATTTATGAACTATGATAGAATGACATGTTCAAACGGTGGATTAAGGAAGCCATCGAAATAAGGAAGCGGGCCAATAGGACAATGAACCGGGACGAGGGAACTTTTTCACTGTCCCACACCTGGAACACTGTCCTGAGGAGACCAGACTGCTGTCCCACACCTGGGACACAGCGCTGTGGAAGCCGGACTACAGGTGGCGCTGTTCCCCCACTACCTGGAGTAGTGGGAGAATGGCGCCACAACCTGCATAAGATCAGCTGGCAGACACGTCACGTAACATCATGTGACTTCTGAGGAAGACTGCAGGAAGTAGTCGAAACATGTCAAGTCAAGGTAAAACACAAAAAACACTGGTCTGACTAAAAAGAATTCTATCATAGTTCATAAATAGGTGAAGACCAAATGAACCTTGTCGAAATACTTCTTATCAAGTCTGGCTATTAGTACAGCAAGCCAAGCACAACACACACCTGGTACCATAGAGGTTTATACTCCTGGTTCACCTTGTAGAAAGTGCAGGTACATAGCAGGTAGTCTGTCCCAGCGTGTTCTGTAGCATGTGTTTATTTTTCTCCAGGGTACAGTCACTTATGTGTCATGAGAACAGAAGAACAAGGTTACCAAAACAACTGCATTAGTCATCTCAGATAATAGGCCCCCACAAATAGCTACAGAAACAAAGGCTTTTAATTGCAGCAATTGTGCAGCAACAAACAACAGTAATGCCACGGACTGAAAGCAACAGATCAAATCCCATTCATTTTCACTAAAAAATAAACATAAAGTCTATAAATAAATACAGCTATTTGGAAGAGTTATAGAACAGCACGTCCATGGTGTTCCACAACACGTGGTGTTACCATTAATATAGTTGAAGATTGTCTTTACTGTCAGTGATTAGAATATGAAATGTTTATAAGTATTTCAAAAATCTATGAAGCAAAGGAAACATAATTACTATGATTGTCATTGATTCTCAGTGTTTGGAGCTAATATTTATCATTTCATTGAATACACACTTTTATTCTTTAAATGATGTTTTGGTAGTCTCTAGTTATTTTCTAGTCCATCTTCCTGCTGATTCCATGTGTTTTGTTTTTAAATGTATCCAGTGTCTGTGCCTTTAGCCACTGCATAGTTGTGTTATCTAGATAGTAACTATGTGGTTCAATAAAGACAGAGTGCATGTGATGAGCTGGCTTTCTGTCATTTAGCATAGACGTTACAGTCATTTTAACTGGAAGGCTGCTGGTTTCTATTTTCATGGCTGAACTCTTCTTTTGTCAATGTGGCTGCTCTGCACTTTTATTCAGAAGGAGCGCTGGCTGTCCTGTGTAACACACACTTGTTCATTCATATCTAAGGTCGCAGGACCTAACCGGTCTTGTGTCAGTTCTCAGTGGATTTTAGACATGTAGGTCTCCTGCATGTATGTCCTGTCAGGGCTGCTGCTGTGATGCATTCAGTCCACGTACATTGAGCATGACAGCTGTGTTTGGCTGTGTTTGGCTTCCTGTATGTTCAAGGTGGGTTTTAGTGCTTTACGCTTTGTCAGTCCACTACTTTGGTCAAGACTAATATATCTTGACAAGTAAAGACTGGATATTTGTGACATAATGACCCAGCTATACATCGTGGTTTGAGCACATGCATGCACTCATTGTCCCTGGTTGTTTTTAAACCAGCACCATGATTAGGTCAGAACTCCAGCCTGTGCAGTGACTTATTTTTGTGTGTTACATATCATGTGATGTGTTCTATGGTTGTAAAGAGTATAATTTGTGTAATCCCTGTCAAATCATACAATTAAATCTAAAGGTTAATATGTAGAAATAATGAAAGATACACTACTGAGTGTTTTTAGGTTTAAATAAAAAGTTTTTGCATGCTACATAATGCTAGTCAGGGCTACATAATATAGTGAGACATAATACAACAAGCTAGAAAGTACACAATTACATACCAAAATACTATGCTACACAAAAGGAGAGAGGATTTTATAACCACACTAAAGCGGCAAATTTATTGAGTGATGAGATGGCCTTATTTTTACATTTAATAATCAGATATATATGTAGATTGTGTTTATTTGATTATCTACTGACAATCAAACTAAATGGAACATTTCTGTACGGCAGGGACTGCATGAACACGCCTTTACTGTTGCATTCTGGGAGGTATGTTTTGTTCAGCTTGCCCTTCTGCTCTTAAAAACTTACATTTTGAATGTCCTTCAAAAGATTCAGGCTCTCAACTGGGGCTCAGCCATTGTTCTGATGAATTTGAGTTTTTTAAATTATGTCTGGTAGGAGGACGCCTTCAGCTCAGGAGATTAATAAGTAACTGCAAGAACAAAAGTTTTTTGAAAAAAAAATCTGTGTACAGTAGTTAAACACAGAATCTAATAGTACTGTATACTAATACAGCTAAGAATGGCATATGTTGTCACTATTTCTAGTGATGCTGGTTACCAACCAAGAAGGCCTGATACAGGAAAGAAGAGCAAAAAATAGACTCAGAGAGTATATAAAAGTGAGAGAGCAGAGTTGCGTGTGTAATCTCCATTAGCTGGTCTGCTCAGACAGCCAACCAGGATCAGTGTGACTGTAAAAGCCCACAGGTGAGGTAGCTGATTTTATAGCTAAAAGGTCTTCAATGTTTCATTAATGGCAATGCACACATTACCTGTGGACTTGTCATATTTATTTTACATTGCCGTTTTAAGCAACTATGCTTTTTAGAGTGGATGTCATCATCTGTGAAATGGGTGAGGCAGAGTGCTCTCTGCAAATAGAAACAGATACAGGCTCTTGGTATATTCAGTTACCATGAGAAATTAATGAGGGCACAAGAGGGGAGGGTATTTTAACTCAGGAAATTAATTTGGACCCTGATTTAGGTCAGACCGTCACACCTGTCAGCCAGCCACTCCCGGAGAAGGATTCTGATTTTAAAACTCTGCAGAGACACGAGCTCCCCCTAAAAACACAGAAACACTTCTCCTAATCTCATACTTAAAATCATACCTTAATAATCACTTGAAAATGACATCTATTTTGTGCAGTCAATAATCTAAAGGATCATCGATGGATTTATCAAATGTATTCAGGTTATTCAGCTGGTTTAGAAACATCCACAACAATCATGCGCTGCTTACTTTTAGAGACCTCAGAGACCAGCCTCATCCTAGCCCTCCTCACTCCCCACGGTTTGGCTTTGGTAATAACGCAGTGATTTGATCCTGCAGAGAAAAGAGGAATGTGCTTTTGAATGAGACTCTAATTAAGAAATTCAGTCATGTGTGAACCCAGGCAAGCATGTAGCATTCAGATGAAGTCACCATCGCTGCCATCGTTACCTGGCCGCCCCCCATCAATCAGATAAAGCTTTGCTTCTGAAAGGACAGGACAGTGGCTGTGAGGGGGGAGCTCAGAAGGAATTTGTTACCAAATGCTAACAAGCAAGCACAATGACAATGCAGGTATTCTGATGTTCACCATTGTGACAGGTACACAATGGCTACACTGAAGACAGTGCAGTACAGATGGGTGATAGGGGTCAGGAGGATCCTATATCCATGAAATAGGATCAATATGATCAATATCCTTGAAAATGGGGCATGCATGTACCTCTCTACCTGTTCATGGGGGTGGGGATTAGTATGTACCTTCTTCCTTACCCAGTCTTTTGCTACTGTATAGGTAGCAAGAGATGATTGCTCCAGTAGGACATGTGTCCACATGCTCTGTTAGCATAAATGTGACCATGGGTTGTATCTGCCCAGTGTATTATCAACCAGAAGTAGTGTTTTTTTAATGAGGAGAGTAATGAGAACATTTTGGGCTGCACTACAAATGGCAAATTAATCTTGGTCAGACTAAAATGCAACTGTCCAGAAGAGGCATTTCTGTCTGACCATTGCCAGTCTCTACAGATGATGATGTTATTTAATTGTATATAGTCGTGTTTTTCTGCTTTTGATTAACTAACTTCATGTTGTTGTAGATCACCAACAATAGCAGCCGACAGTAAAGAAACCAAAGGTCAGAGGTCAAAGGAGTCAGACAGGAAGGAAGAAGAATATCTACTGTCTACTGTATATTTCCTGTCTGCATGTTTACAAAAGCATGACAGGATTGAATGTAATATTCCAGGTTGTGATGGAAGAACATCTGCTGCTGGACAAAAACATCTTAACAAGTTTCAGTTAGTAGAGAGAAGAGGTTAATTCTGAACTTCATATAAACAGACAAATCAACAAGTGTTTTGCTCAAGGATACTTTCATTCATATGAATCACTGTGTCCCAGGTTCACCTCTGACCATGTGTTTACAAGATCATCATACTTGTTTTGTGTATTTCATATCATCTTCATGTTCTGAACAAAAAGGTGTATTTTCTTATTATAAACAGAAGACAGCTCCCTAACCCATCTTACTCTAATGCCATTTGGGCAGCAGTGGCGCAGTGGTTGTTGTTCAACAACTGGAAGGTTAGTGGTTCAATCCCAACTAAAAAAAAAATAAAAATTCAGCTGTGATATTGTGGAGGTCTGATCCAGTGCATCACTCAAAAAACTCCTAAAGAGGTGTGTGTTGGCTCATTGCCCTATTAACATTGCTAATGAGATAAGATGTTATGTTGGCGCAGAATGTTACTGGTTGGAACCAATGATACGATGTAGTTAAATAGAACTACCTTCTGTACCAACATACACAATGTTTGACATACCAACAGGCTGTAAAGATGTCCTATTGACATACAAACAAGGAGAAGAAACTCCCTGTAGAATATTTTTGATTATTCTTATTAATTGTTTAAATTTAGAAATCTATTTACATTTGCAAACTCTCATACTGTAGGTAAATTATGGATTCAATAGGAAAAAAAGTTTCTGTTAGTAACATCCCGATTTCCTCACAGGGAAACACATTATTGTTTCATTCAGTGTGCAAGGGGATCCAGGCTGATCCACTAAGCTTTTATCCCCATTGTATTTTAAGCGTTTTAGTAGGTGTTTGATCCATTGCTCTCCAGGTCTTTGCTGACCCGGTCAGCTATGAGGGCGCCAGCATTTTTTAGCAGCTAACCTTACATCTCTGGCTGCGACAGAAGTCTAGCTTAGCACAGCTTCTCTCTGTTTAGTTGTTTTATGAGGCAGAAAATGTCTCCACAATGCAACTGCTTTATGATGCTTTTCAGACCTGGCAGTGAGAATTGCAGGAGGGGAGGGGGGGGGGGGGCATTGTATTAGGTACCTGTAAAATCGATGTGCCAGGGCAGACTGGAGCCAGAGCTGATGTTTGGCTGTTCTCTTTGGCCCCTTGAGATCGATAAGAGATCTTTCATAAAGCGATGCTTTGGTTCATCTAGTGTGCCTTAAGGTACACTATGCAGTCATATGCTCACAAGATGTTATCCTGAATGAAAATTCAGGTGGCTCCAACAATCATAAAGGACATAATGATGAGTATGTTGGCAACAAAATCAGTGTAACGGATGTTTGAGTAGATGAATCTTTGTGTTTTATTTCAGGAAGAAGTTACATTATAACCACTGTAATCAGCTCAGTGATTGATTGTTAATTTGTGCATTCATGCATTGTCTGACAAACAGCTCTATGGAGAGATTTATGTTGATATAGACACATTGGCTGATGATGCTTTGACTAATTGACCGACTCCGACTGACTGAGATTTACATGCTGAGCCGCGCGCAGCACTGAAATGTTCCTCTAAACTGTAACGAGTGTGCATTAGCGTAATCACTGTGTGTGCGTGTATATATTTGGATTTGAAATGCATGTGCAACACACACTGTGAGTTTCCGCTGGATGCTTTACTGAGCAGAAAGGTCTGCTGTGGAGGCTGAGAGTCTAAGGCTAAGCTGTAATTGAATACCAACAGGAGTGGTGTTTCTGCTCAGACCTCTAAAGGAGGATTTGACCTTGAGACGCTGCTGCTGATAGACAGGCAACACAAAGACCCGGCTGGCTAATTAGATTAAAAAACATGGATCCCATGGGATGGAGATGTGACAAGCACATTGATTCACTACATCTCCTCAATTTCCATCTCTTCCTCCTTTTCGCCCCCCTCCCGACTCTCAACCCCCTCTCACCACGTGCCACATTTTATACATCTGACTGCGCCGGATGGTCTTTTTCTTTTTTCTTTTCTTTTCTTTTCTTGTTTTTTTCTTTTACTAAATCTTTTACATTTACAAGAATAAGAAATTAATGTGGATGTTGACATATTCAGTAAGTGAAAGTGACAAATGACTTGATAAGTAGTACTATAAAATTACCATTTGTCTAAGACATATTGTCATTGCTTTATCTTTGACATATGACTGCTTTTACAGATGGTTTACTGTCATTGCAAAATCTCATTGTCGGTAAAATATCTGTCCACTATAACCTTCACAAAAGTCACGTCTGTCTTTCCCCATGTATAAGGGCAAGAAGCATTTAAAATGCCATTTCCCAAGACATTACAATACTGACGAGGCCGTTTCTTAATATTGTCTCTAGACTGTCACAATATGTAACTAAGATCACTGGGTAATGGTTTGTTTACGTCTCTCATCACCAACCAGCTGCAATCAAGTTGTAAAATGCATATAAAATTGTTTCAGTAAGTGTCTGATCTACACAAGGAACTGTGTCTTTTTGCATTAAAATTAGCCTTGTTTAGCTCTTTAGCTTTGTGACCCCACCATCTAGAAGGGGGGACAACAGGGATAGGTGAAATGTGATCTGATTCTTTATAGACCTCCAGCTCGAGGCCTGTACATTAGAGTTTCACCAGTGGATGAGAGGATTGCTGCCCTGCAACTGCAGGGAATGGGCCCTGAATGTAATCGGCATCTATAGGCCCCTTGCTGGGGGGACTCCGTTGTTCTGCTAGGAGACTTTAACATCCACAAGGGCAAAAACTGTGAAAACTGTCCATAATGGACACCATCTGCAAGCATAAGTGCATGTGATGCCAGGACACAAAGTTTGACGATTGACTGTATTGTTGTGTCATCGCATTTGAGGCCATATGAAGAGAGGAGCTTGTATTAAATGGCAGGTGGAGGATGTCAGACCTGGTGGGCCCAAACATATAGTGAGGGTTTGCCGAGAATGCAAGGAGCCTGCCAGGAAGATTTACAACTTCCACCCGAGTTGAGCATCAAGTGTTTCGTAAAGGGAAGAAGGGGGAATAGATTTCTATGGCTCAATTGTCATGACGGGTGAATGGAGCTGTGGCCGCAAGGTTGTTGGTGTTTGTCATGGTGGGAATACCAAAACCCGGTGGTTAGCTAACAGGCTAACAAATAATGCTAGCACTGGAAAGGGCAGAGGCATCAATTACAGAGGAGCAGAGGCAGAGGTAACCCCCTTAGCACCACAGACCTGGGGGGAAGAAGCTAAAATGTATCAAGGCTTCACTCCAGCTCTTCTCCAACTCACTAATTAAGCCGTCTCCTGTTAGAAAAGGCTTCAGGCCCAGCTCTCTTTAGAGGGACAGACTAAAAGGACACCATGCAAATGATGCCTGACAGTTAATCACTACGTTTTCAAACATTAATCAAACCACCAAAAGAAAAATGTCAAATAAGCAAACAGCATGCACTTACTTTTCAGATTATAGGGAGAAAAGCCTTGATAAACATATAGAGGTTTATTTGCAAGCACATTGATTGCAAAAATCTGTAGGGAGAGGACTAAAAAAAGAAGTATTGATCTTTTTTCAAAGAGTATAATCCTGATAAAACGCATGTTCTATGATCCTATTTAATACAGTGAGAGGACTGTAATTCTCTCATCAGCTTAGTGCGTAAAGCATTCTTATCTATACACAAAGGAAGGAGCGTGAGACGTTCATCTGCCTGATTAACAACTTTGGTCATTGTCTTCTTTAATTACAACAAAGTCAACAGCTCCATTACTTCCTCTCATTCCATCCTTTATCCTTGCTCTCTCCAAGGATTGTAATGTTAGAATGAATCAGAGAGGGCCTCGGTCTCATCTGTAGGCGAGCTGAGAAGGTCTGCTTCTAGCATGGAATGTAATCAGCATTCAAAGGAGGACGCGGAATCGAGACATCCAACCAAAACATGTATCCGTGGCTCCTGGTGGTAATTAGTGTTTCATCTGCCAATAGGGCTCAGTTGTCCACGGCAGCAACCGCCGTTCTCCTTGAAATTGATTTGCATGCCATCCAGCAAGCAAGTCAACTAGCAGCCAGTCAGATAGTAAACCAATCAGTCAGTCAGTCAGTCAGTCGCTCTGTCAACCATTGAGTAAGTCAGCTAGTAGGGTGGCTGTGTCTGTCAGGGATCACACGGCTGCTAAACGCTGAGTTCAAAAAGTTACCCTGCAAATAAACAAGGCAGTCATTCAGGCAGTGTTTCCGTCAGGCAGTCCATCCACATGCTGCCTGGTCAGTCAATCAGTCAGTGAAACAGTGATTTATCAAAGATATATCAGTCCGTCGTCTTCTCGTTTTGTGTTATAGTGGCTATTCTGTAGCAGAGGCAGCTCGCACTGTCGCTGTGCAGCTCTAAGAAGGGAGTGATTGATGACATGATGAGCATAACAAATGATCTACTTGGATCAGAGCGATTCTAAAGCAGCACAATGAGAGTTACGGCTTGCCATTAATGACTGTAACATTTAACAACAGCTATAATATCACTCGGCAGTGTGGATGAAACCACATTAAGACTGATAGAGAAGATAGTGGTAATTTACTTTAGATTATCTCCCAGAAGGGGACAATGTTGGACATTATGTTTTATCTAAATTGGGGCAGCTGTGCAGTAGACGGTAGAGAAGCAGCCTTACAGTATGATTAAAGGGTCAAAGGCTTGAAAGAGGAATGCCGGACAAGATATTCAGGGTGAGGAAAGTCAGGAAGGTGCACTCTCAATTTCTGCAATTCCTGAAATTCTTTCAGCAAGCGTCTTCAGCCAGGTTTGTTCAAATTCCCCTGCTTTCATATGTTTGTAGGCAGTACAGGTGACAGGCGCATCTAATAACCCCTCCCAGTAAAGTAAATCTGCTCCAAACAATGCTTCAAATTACAAACACAAAGTAAGAAACAGCAGCACATTGTATATAAAGACATACTTCTTTATATTATATACAGGTTGCAAGCTTTGGATGATACTGCACCTTATCATTTATGCACAGAACTAGCATGTTTACATTCAAGAAGATATGTGTGCCACTGTAGTTCTGCATGTTTGTCTACAATCCACAGAAGCAAACACACAATATTTCATGTCCGTCATCCAGATACCAAACTCAGAAAGATTGATTATAATAAAGGAAATATTTGGACACCAGCCACACTAGAAACAAGTGTATTTTTTGGATGTGTGTAGTAGGTCACTATGGTGCTGAAAGCTGAACCTTTACCTCCAACTGTCCAGCCTCAGAAGCAGCTTTTATTTATTTTGTCCCTGCTGCTAAGAAGCACAACTGTAGCATGATGCTCCTACCACCATGCTTTACAGTAGGCATGACATCATCAACAGGTGATAAGGTGCGCTTCAACATTCTTTTCTGTTTAAATCTGTAATTGTATAAAATGAGCAGAAAGGCTCTGAACAGTTTCTGAGGTGACTTTAAGCAACAATCTAAAAAACATATACATGCTAATGGTTATCTGTGCCTGTACATATTAATATTTCTGTACCCTGATAGTCTACCGTTATACAAATGTAAGGTAAATGTCAAAACTGGTAACTGTGTGCTGCTGGATTTGTCAGGAAAAGAACATTCTTTTTTCTGTGGTCTATTTCATTATGCATATGAATGAGTCATATGTTATGTTTCCTCATTTAGCAATCTCTAATTAGATTTGGAAAACAAAGTGGGGAAGTATGGCTAAAAGCAGTGACAGAACCTAAACCAAATTGGAAAATGACAACGTGATTCAAAGGCCTCTGGTGTGGAACAATTAATGAACTGTGCAGAGCTTCTCTGATAACCGGAGAGCTAATGCTGTGCAGTAGCTCCACAGCAAACAAACACAAACACATTTGACTGCAGATCTAGAGTAAACACTGCAGTTTGGCGTTGCTGAAAACAACACAGTTCCCCAACAACCTAATATACAACTTCTTCATAGCATATTTCTCACATAAATAACAGTATGTGGTTTTGGAGGTAGAAGGTCATCTTATCATGTAAGTAGATAAAACCCTTGTTATTTGATATTAATGAGCAGTTACACAGCTGAATTCTGTGAGTGTGAACTAAACTTTTAAAACTGCATCAGTAACATGACTTTTAAAAGAATTCACCCGTACCCCTCTTTGTTCTCTTCCTTATTCTTCCCACTAAGCATCGCTCAATGTGAACTCTTGAATCAGCAACCCAAGGAAGGTAAAGAAATGTAATGGGAAATGAAATGGGAACCAAAGAAGCAGCACTTCTCTGTTCTCCAAATACAGAAGTTCTGTTCGAATGGATTATGTGTCCTTTCACTACCTGAGTTTTTGTGTGTCTGGGCCTCCTGAGTCAGCTCTCTGGTCGATTTCTGGCATTTTCTAAAGCAGCGGATGCAGATCATGTTTATCAATGAGCGATGCTCTACATAGAGGAGGAAGCACATTAACTCAGCCTCGCCTCTCTTTTGCTCTGCTCGGCTCAAACCCAGAGACCTTAAATCGGCGCTACACAGCCCCTGGGCCCCATTTCCTGTTGGCACAGAATCTGTGTGCTGAATCACCCAAACGTCAATTATACAAATTCCCTTTGGCATGTGAGGTTATTGTGATGCAGGTGGAGCTGGAGGGGAGTGATTTGAATGGAGTTTTTGTCTGTGAGACTTCTATCACCTAGAACAGAAAGTTAAGGTATGCTGGTGGTCAAACAAAAGGACAAAATGGCTGATGTAGAAGCTAAAGACAATAGGTGTTTGAGTCCTATTGCAAATGAGATACTGGGTTTAAATTCAAAGCCAAGTCTCCAACACTGGCGTGAGTGTTGGCTGCAGCTATTTCAGCCTCATTTTGTATGCCCTAAGGAAACTGAAAGGACAGGAAGGAATACTTGGCAGGTGATTGGATAAAACATCTATCAGTCATCCACAAATCGGTGAAGAGGAAGCACAACAAGCAGCTGAGAATCTTTTGAAGTACTTGAAAGTAACATTTCTGCATAATTATGCATCGGGTTTGTCGTAATTATTTCAGTTGCATAAACAAATGTCTGAACATCTGCACAACATTTAAACTGTGGAATCCTTTTTAGATGAGTAAGTATGTACATACAACTTGAACACAGCCAGTGTGTTGACTAGGATGGAGAAAGATGGAGAACTTCCCAAAATAAATGGAAGTCCACCACATTACTTAGAAGTCAAGATGGATTTGTGTCAGTTTGTGACCTGATGCTGATCACATCATCCACTGTTTTCAGACTGATCGACATTTGTTGCCATCTGGTGCCATGCAGCTGGGAAGGATAAAAAAAAAACAAAACTGTGATGTTTAGAAATTTAAATGATGATGATGATGTGGGTCAGACATTGATGAAACCACAATGATAATGAAGTTACTGAATGAAGTATATCTCATTGTATTGAGCTACAGCTCATTACTATTTACAGTCTTTGATGTGCGTTATGCTATGCCATGCTACATTAGCTTATAATGTATTATGCAGATGCACAAAAGATGCTGATCTGTTTGAACCAGATGTGCTGGGCAGAACGATTAAACACTATCTAACAGTGGCTTTTTAAAATAGATACAATATTTAAGTAACAGTTTGTATCATCTTGCCAGAACAGATAAATTATTTTCATTCTAAAATACATGTATATTATATTGTAGCAGGCATATCTTTATATATAATTTACATATAATTTGCTACACCACACAAAGAAAATAATAGATCAACAAATCAATGAAAATGCCATTCCAGACTTAATGTCTCCCTTTTTCCATCTAACAACCTCTGTTGTGTGTTTGACCCTGTGACATGTCTGTGTTGTTTTTAATCATCTGTACCATAAATTGCCCTAAAAATGTGACTATTGACGTTTGTACTGTAGGAAAGAGACAGCAGATAAAACAAAGTGGGCTGAAATTCAATATATGCACCATACACTGACAGCAGCTGAGTGTTTCAGTCATCATCATCTCAGAAACAAACCATTCATCTTTGACTTGGTGCCATGGACCCTTGTCGATGGATGCAAACTTGCTGACCTTGATGTCATGAAGCAAGTCATTTGTAAAGGCAATGAGGGTTGTCAGTCCGGGATGGTGCCGGAGTGTCCACATTCAATACGAGTGCACATATAACAGAGCTATTTTCATTTGTTAGTAATGGCAGCTTTAATGAGCATCTACAGCAGCTATAGACCTAATCGGTCAGAAAACTGCCAGTTGCAGACTTCCCACACACGTTTTCATTCCATACAGTAGCTGCAGATGGTCACAATGTGGGTGAAACTAAACACAATGCTCTGAGCATGAGAATGAAGACAAATAAGAAGCATCAAAAACTGCAGTATCTCACAGCGGTGGCTCTAAAAGCAACTCAATCCTGACAGACCTCCATGTTTTCATGCACAACTTTACAGCAGAGATAACAACTGAGGCCATGTTTGCTTTGAGTGACAGGTGGATATACCGCCTCCTGTCTGTTTCCGATAATGTTGTTAATTTTATCAAATGAAGTACTCCACTCTGTACTTGTATATGGCTAAAATAGTGAAATATACTGGTGGTATGCATTTGCATTATAGCAATTGTTTAATTTAAACATAAGAACTCATGCTAGTACCAACAAGTACAATAAGCAATATTATAACTCCAAAAGTACATCATACAAGACTTTCACTGTATTATGGTAAGGCGCTGGAACAATAACACGCCAGCACAAGCAAAGAGAAAAAAAAAATCTTAGTCTGATCTCACTTTGGGGTGAACTGAATGTTTCTGCTCTTTGAGGAGAGGAGCAGTTTGAGCAGATGTTCTCAACCATATGCTTTGGGAGGGAAGAAGTTTGCCAACAACCTCGGGGAAGTCAGTTTGTTCAGGTCTAGTTTCATCTCAGGTTTACTGCTTATTTAGGAAAAAGTACAAAAGGGGACTGGATTTTTTTTTTTAAACCAGCATGACTGTAAAAATGACTGGCTGGATGTGGATAGAAGTACAAATACAGGTGTGGTTAATCCACTTTAAATATGCATTTAGCTGACGTTCTTATCTGGAGAAGCTTCCAGAGAGCGTGCAGTAAAATAAGCCTCATGAAATACATGAAATCTTATCAAAGGAAGTGTTTTCACTCTAAAGCCTTCATTGCCCCTGAAGGACAAACAGAACATTTAAGTACAAATTACTTTGATTTGAGTCACAGCGGATATTTCACTGCATATGAATCACATTGATGTGAGAGTCTGTGTACAGACCTTTCTATAGCGAAACAGTATATCATTTTCTAGAAATTCTCCACCATTCAAGCAGTCTTTGTTCATCCTCTTACATTTGACATTCCCTATTTTAAGCTCTACATGTCATGTCTCTTTCGTATGAAATTAGGCTTTGATGAATATTGTATGAAAAAGAACCTGCTTGCAAAGAGACTGACCTTCACAGCTGCTTTGCTGCTGCGTTTGAAGTATTGTCAAGTCCTGGGAGCTTACGCAGGCACTTAGACTAACAGAGGTAGAAAGAAAAGGACTGCAAAATATTTAACTAACATTGCCTTGATTTGAAAAAAAAAAAAAAAAAAAAAAAAAAAACCCCGCTACGCTCAACAGGCAAGGGCTTAATCACCAGGATGGTGGTATTTGAAATGGCACTTTAAATGCCCTTTCTCCTTGTTCTGTATTGGTGAGCTGTCTTCGTTTGTCCATTCAGCTGCATAGCTGTGATAAAGGTTAATCTGTCCATGTCAGATATCACAGTGTAATAGCTGTCTTTGGATTAAAATAACAAACCAGGAGAAACTACACACACACACACACAGAGAGAGAGAGAGAGAGAGAGAAAGAGAGTCTGCCTCTGTCTCCAATAGTATCTTTTCAGTTTTATGTAATTTTGCATTTCTTTTGGCATTAAAAAAAAAACAAAAACCTGTGACAGTCTTCTGTTTAATGCAACTTGACTTGAATTTTCCTTTTTACAGGCTGATGGTCTGCATCGCTGCCAGCCATCTGAAGAGTTTTGAGTAAATAACTACTGACTTTTTAATCAAAGACACTGAGGCTTATGGCTCCACCTTAACACCCATGCCGGAAACATCTGGGTTACCAGCTGCTCCTTTCGCTAATCCGATCAGCTCCTTAATGTTCTCTGAGAACATCTGGCAGTGCCTCAGCTCTTTGATTCATCTCACCTGGAAGAACCTTGCCACTTTTGGCCGTTACCATGCTCTGTAAGGATTTTTAAAAACCCGTTTTGAAAAATGTCAAAGCACCTGACTGGGATCCATCAACAAAAAAAGGTGGGGACACAACCGGCAACTTTGCTGCGATCACATCTGAGGTGCTGGCTGAGTGTTTTTCCCTGCAGGGATTTTGTGCTTACACCACAGCCTCAGGTGACACTGATCGCTGGCTCATTTGCCCTTTTTAACGTGGCGGTGACAGTTCATGCTCGGGGTTATTGAGACCAGCAGCCTGTTAATATCTGCTCCTCTAATGTGGTGCAGAAACGCTGCAGGCTCCACTGGCTGCACACTACATCCGTCACTTCCCTTCAAAGCAGAAAAATGACACAGCCTTGATTGCAGAAGGTGACCAGGATGATTGCCCCTGTAGATCTAAATCAAATGTTTGCACACGATTACCTTTCAAAAGGATGTATGAGACATATTAGGACTGTCCTGAGGAATAAATGATACTTCTTGGTACTGTTGTGCCACCATTACCAAGGACATAATAACTGAGGAGGTAGGGGGGTAACATAGTTAGAGGCCCATGTCTTAATCAAAGTTGATTATAATTTCAAGACTGATGATGATGGTGATCCAATCATTCTTTGCAAAATCCAATAAAGTATTCTATTTGTAACATAATTCAAAAACATCTCACAAGTTCAAGAGGACAGTCTGTGGCTCTGGAGCCACAAAGTAAACAATAAATATGCTAAATTATAGGACAGACGTCCATGTGCGGAGAATTTTGTCAGACAGGCCTATAGGGAAGCCTGTGCAGTGCTTGGCCCACTTCCTGTTCAAAAACCTGGGCTGCCGAGCGTCTGTCAGGGCAGCTGTCCAAACTACAGCCCAATCAGGCCCTGTGCCATCTTTCTGCAAATTCAGCCACAAGCTGTCAAGCTCAAGAAAGCCATGGCAACATTATGGGCAGCGGAAATGAACCACCATTTAGTACGGATATGTATATATAGACAGGGTGATGTGGATATAGCTCAATAAAGTACATGGGGCACAGGTTTTTCTTTGAGTAGCCTCTTACCATAATGAATCTGGCATTCAAGATAGTTATCTGAACAGCTGTGTGGCTTAGCCTGTAGACATCACAAGCAATGCTGCTGCTCTCAACCTTCCCTTTGTGCCTTCCTCCCTCTCATCCCATCCATGTCAAGCTTTTGAATGCCTGGCCTAAATAAATGCTTGGAGAATCTGTCATAAATTGTAGGCTGTGCTCTATGAGAACATCTCTATTCTTGGAAGCTGGTTCTGTCTTGGTCCACGTGGCTCAATCTACCCCACTGTTGAAACTGCCAGCTGCAGCCATTTTAACCACTTGAGTCCAGGTTTTGTATGAACTCAACCTTGGCTAATACACACAGCAAGGTTTCTGATGGAGATGATATTATTGCATGCTATGTGAGAAATCTTGATTGTTTGCAATATGATTTGGAGAGATCTGTTGAAGGCAGGCAGCATTGATCAACAACGTGTGTGGCCTGATCACCCCTACAGGGATGTGCAACTGCTAGAGTAATCCAAACAACCGTTGGCTCCCCCAGCAGTAACCCTTGTCCCTTTTTGTCTGCGGAGACGATAAGTAACTGTTATAAGGCACAACTCCCAATCCACACAAAAAGCTGACTTCCCATTACGACCCTGATACAGTACAGAATGGGGCCCTGAAGCCTAAACGTTGCTGTTCACCTTTAACAGCCTTGCAATTGGTGAAAAGTAAGAAGAAGTAACTTCACTTCATTCCCTACATCTAAACCCAACCGGCTCCTCTGGGATCAGGTAGAACAGGATGTTCACAGTATTTAATGTGCTGCCAAAAAATCTACAGCAACTGTGTCGTACGACTGTGCCAAAATGGACAAAGATCCCTGTGGAACAGCTCTCTCAATGCTCGTCTCCACTATTTCACATGCAAAGGCGGTATAATATGTATACACTCAATACGTCGGTCTGTCTGTACTGCAGTGGGTCATGTTTTGCTCTGTGCATAACCGAGGCAGACATGCTTAACACAAACAAAGAGAAGCACACATAATAGATACAAACAGAAAAGACAGAAAACAAAAAGCGAAGAGACACAAAGCTTCAGCCTGGTTTTCTCTCACTCCGTCAACAGCTCCCGGCACATAATTTGTTTTTAACTAATTACGCAGCATGCACAAGGATTGTGAGACGTTATTGTAAAGGGATTGTAATGATCTGTCACCTATGCTGAGAGCATGGATTGGATCTGATTGATTGTGACACTTCTCTTGGTGGATAACCTTCAAGACAATGAGAGGAGGCAGCATCCCCTGCAGTACAGTGGGAGCTGTGAAGTATATGACATGTAGGCCTGATTACCTGCAGCTACACACAATACAAAGATCTTTGTAAGGGCAAGTAGGACTGGATGCCAGGCTCAAACATGACATGAAAATTGTTCATTTTATACAAGAAACATTTTTTTAGGTTGGATACTATTATTCACTGCACATGCTCAGTAGTGCTTTCCCTGCTTAGCCCAAAAATTAAGTCCTTATCCATCGTAGAAATAAGTGATTCTGGACATTTCTGGAAGGAATCAAGCTTTAGCCTTAGCATGGTTTAGTCTTTTAGCATGGTGTTGTGCACCTGCTTTGAGGTTCATGTACTAAATCGGCCATATATATTACTGTAAACTAACAGTTATTACAGACACAGTCCTCAGTCAGTCAATACCTGTTTCAACTGAAAAAAGTAGTAACTCCATTGGGGGGTCCTGATATTTTTCAGCCCCAGCACTGTCTATTCATCCTAAAGCTGTAGATACCATAAGAAGGCTATTTTAAAACACAGGTCATGCTCATCTTTCATCTCTTTGTAAAAAAAAAAATCTATCAGAGAAAAAGTCAGCCAAAGCCACCTCTTGTGACATCTCAAACTGGGGCTGAACGGCTGCTGTATCTCTCCAGGATCACAGGTGATCTGTCATAGCAGGCAGGTGTTTTGTATGCTGTTTGGGGTCTCTTCAGAACAGCATCTGCTCCCTAACCATTTCTCCAATCAGCTGTCCCCTACATGTGTGCACACACAAACATGTTGTAGTCAGCTGGAGAATCACTTTGCACTTAATGCCCTCTCACGCCCTGCTGTTTATCTACACTTTCCCTGACACAATCCACCCTAACGTGCAGGTGACAGAGTCATACCTGAGTACAAGCATTTTCTAAGTAGCAGAGTTTGGCCTGTCAGCAGGTCGGCTTTGCTTTAAAGCTGTGTAAATGCACAGGGAATCAGGGCAGTAGCGGTTGGGTGGGCACAGTAACAATTAGTTGCAGTGGAAGACAGCGAGAGGCGTCTCTGGCTGTGAATATGCATGTCATGGTTCTTCACTCCTTGTCGTTGGGACTTAATAAAAATGCACGACTCAACAAGGGGCACTGAGCAGAAAGATTAAACTGGGCTAAGCCACCAAACTGCCTGCATCTCTTGAATTTTACATCTCAGAGGCCTGAAGGCACACTCTATCCCTCTGACATACTCCACTGGTCTTTCAGGCAGATCTGAATGAATGCACTGGTGTGTCTGAAGTGATACAGGAAGGTCTCTCCAATCTCTTCACCAATGGACTGGAACAATGCCAGCAAAGCTCACCAGCACTGCATCTCTCCTCTGTATCTGGACAGGCTTTGAGATAAGGACCACAGCGAAGGAAAGGATTCCTGACACGTGTTGGCCACAGATCCGCCAGGACAACACAGATACGGGCAAGCTTGACTAAACCGGACTAGCTGGTGGCAACATTTGGTAACAATCCACAGTGACAGCTTAAAAAAATGTTTATACTACTGTAAGGTGATAGTAGTACAATACAGAGGTGAATAAATACATTATCAGTGCCACTTTGTAAGGTGTCCTACGTGATAATATTTACCTTGATGCTAATGACAAAGGGTCCAAAGATTTCTTTATTACTATACTATGTATTTAACAGAGTGCTTGCTAACTGCTGGTGTTTAAGATTCAGAATAATAAGGTCAAATAAGGCAAACCTACAGGGTCTTAATTAGAGATTCTGTTCTGCAGCCTTCTCTGATTCAGGTGAGTAACACAGGTGTATGTATTAGTTTTGCATAAAAGTCACGGCATGAGGAAGAGCTAATTATTATTTTTTTCCATAAGCGGGCGACCATGTTCATTAAGCACATTTCTGAACAGTTAATAAAGGACTACACATTAATTAATCCCAGGGTAATGACAAGTTCATAAATATTGTGACGCAAAATAATGATCACTTTTTTTCATATAACTCTAAAAAACATAAAACATATTTATTTATTTCAGATATCAAAAACTTTTATCAGCACCTTTCTATACTGTAGACACCAGTTTTACCTGTGTTCTACACACACATCAAATATATATTAATACATAAAAAACACCATTAAGTTTCTGCAGGTATCTGACTCTAGAAGTGCTTGTTGGCCTTTATTCCATGCTCTCTGTCCTTTTCTATCTAAAGCAAATTATTGTTCCTAACTTATACTATACCAGCTGTAATATAAATAACTGCAACACTGTCTCGAACAACAATAATGTGGTATGCATGCTGCATGTTTGTTCATCTCTTTTTTTTCTACATCCTCTGTTATCCTCTGTCATATCTGCCTCCTCTTCTCCTCCTTTATTCAACCACCAATCAGCAGGAGGCTACCCACATTTGAGCCTGCTCAAAGTGACATCCCGTTAAAGTGAAGTTATTCCTCACCACTGTTGCCTTAACTGCTTGCTTAAGGGTCTGGCTCTGAGTTTCTGTAAAGCACCTAGATTGTAAAAAAATGTGATACAAATAACATTGAATTAAACTGAAATGATCACTACTTACTTATATTTTTTGACATCACAATGACACAATGGGATATTAATATTTCCCACAACACTAGCTCTACAGCCAGGAAAGCCCTGCAGCATTTAATTTCAACGCTGAGTAAAGCTTCCTTTCCCTAGTCGTCTGAGTTTTTTCTCTCTTTGTACCACACACTGCATGTGTAACACTACCAGCATCATGGATGACCCCACATAACCCTCACATGAACTCTTCATCCCCCAGCTCAAGCCGTCCCAAGAGTACCGAGGCTAACACAAACCGTGTCACAGTTCCTTCATCCTATGCCATCAGACTACCCAGAAGACATACACAACATCCCAACACACACACAACTGAATACTATTGTACAGTATACTTCTGCTAATACCACATTGAACATTTTCTAACTACACTTTTATAACTTCCATCAAAGCACTTTAAAGAAATCCAGAGCATGAACTCCCAGTGCAAATAGTTAAGAAAACAGCTCACATATAACAGGAAGAAACCTTGAGAAGAACAAGGCTCAAACAAAGGGACCTTCACCTCCTGAGAGCTGACCAGGTGAAAGAAGAGAAGGACAGAACAGGACAGAAGTGTCTGAAAGACACACATACATGTAGCATATACACAAAGGACAATGGACATACCCATATACCCAATGGACATATACACAAAGGACATACCCTCACAAAGGACAATGGACACACTGATGGTCAGAATATGGAAGCCGTAGCGTTTGTCCTACATGTTTGTGAGTATCAGAGGATCTTGGACCGGTGGACTGTTGTAACAGGAACCTCCTGTGTAGTTGCCAGGCCTGCCAGGCACACCCTGCTGGGAAGTGACCCTGAGCAGACCCTAAAGTCACTGGAAGGATTCCACACAAAGGGAATGTTTTGTCCAGGTTGAGTACAGCCAGCTGCCATCATAACCCGACTCCAGATAAGCAGATGAAAATTAATTATCATGATCCTATCAGAATGAATAAAGAGAACTTGCGGCCAATTGGCAACGGTACCCTCAGATTTTATTTCATCAACACTTTGATTCAAAATTTGATTTAGCTAACAAAGATTGGCCTGTAGTATTACATTTTATACAGTTATAAATATATTAACCTTTAATGGAAATACAAACTTACACACAAAGTTTAAAAAACAACAAAGACAGCATGATAAATATCAGCTTTGAAATTATATCAGGGTACAAGATAAATAAAACACAGATTAACAACTTGCAGAAGCAATAATCTAATGATTTGCTGTATTCGCTATAACCACTAACCTACAATGTCAGTGTAGGCAACATGTAGCCAGATCCAGCAAGGCACACAGGATAGCTGACTTAGATTGGTCCTGAATATCCCTCACTTCTATCTTTTTCATATTTTTTTTTCTCTACTTTTCTGCAGAGACCTTGAAAGATGTTTTACCCTGCTCCTCTGGTGAATCCTATTCTTCCTCCGGACTCATTCTCCTTGATGTACTTATTTCCTTTTTTCTTTACCATTTTCTTCTTTTTTTTGTTTCACTTTTGACAAGGGCGCATGCTCCTGCTATTCCTCAAGGGAATTCCATACTGTGCTTCTGTAAGAACGGCAGTGGTTCTACTTCTTCGGCTCTTTGGGGAGTCTGATTCTGGATGAGGCCTCAACAAGGCAGGAAAAAAAGTCATCAATGACCAAGAATGATGTTCCAGCAGGCAGCTTCAGGCAGCATAGGGGGCGTCCCAGAGATGGATGCTGTGGAAGCAAAGCTCCTGCGGGCTAGGGGCAGACAATGGGACTTGATGGAGGATTACCTAGTTACCCACAGACACAGTGGGAGCTAGACAAGTGACTGATTTCTAAATCCTAAGAAATCAGTTTGTGCAGTCAAAAAAGCCAGACGATGTAAAATGAGAATCCCTTTAGGTCAAATGCCTTTGCACCTGAAGCCAATCTAAATATTTGATATTGTGGCAGCATTTTGAAAATAATCCCTCACAACTGCTGATCATCTTAATTGGACAGGACCGTTTTAGGACCATGAGACAGACATGGTGGGAACAATGCAGCACAGGAAGTGACAGCAAAGACAGAAAACAGCCAATTCCTTGTAGGGATATGGAGTAGATTATCATTGAGGATCGCAAAGGCCATATGTGGGAGAGGCTCTTCAGTGCATTTGGAAATGGGACAAGAACCCTGAGAATCTGAATCCTGCATCCATCCTGATTTGTTTGCAATACCTATTATACCACGGGGCCATCACAAGTGAAATGAGGCTTACACTTATGGGGGAACAAAATGTATGGAGGGTTTACACTGAGCATGCCTTTGAAAAAAATGTTTTTGGATTTTGGATAACATTGACCCTGATCTCATCTATGTCCCAGTTATTCCTGTCAGTGAAATTATCTTTCAGGGTTGCTTCTAGAAGACTGGTGAAAAACACACACCTCTCTCCAACAGTGAGTGTGACTGGAGTCCCTAATCTGTCTGCCTAGACCTGGATCAAGACATACTGTAGAAAAAAAGGCACCAGTTGTATAAAGTACGTGCTTATTCATGATGATCTATTCATCTATACATTTGCTTATGCACACTGTACAGGTGCATGGAGACGACTGAATCCTTCTGTCAGCAACTTGACAGATAGACTGACAATGGAAGGAGCATGATGTGATATTAAAACTATCTTACATGATAATATTGTTTAAACACATATAAAACACAATGTGTTGAAGAGCATAATACGTTACAAGTTGAAGCCTGTGGCCAGCTATAGTTGGTGTACAATATACACCCATATCTGTTCAGTCACACACCCATATAAAGTGAGGGAAAGGTTTTCTCTTGTCCTTTGTTGACCTCTGATATTTTGATTTAAAATGTCGTCACTCAATCCACAGCTGGCCAGACAGCTATTTTGTGAGCTGAGACAATACAATTCAGTGTGAAATCTAAACAGACACATGTCTTCACAAAAAGATTATTTGGGTTACTGTGAGCACTGATTCGTTCTTTTCCCTCTTCATCATATGCAGCAGCGACAGTAGTCTGTCAGTGTGCAGTCCACCATCTGCTTCTCTTTCACATTCACTGGGCATCTTCATTGCAGTCAGGACAGGATGGATACATCATTCCTCCCCAGCCATATGTATTCATCAGAGGAAGAAAAGCCTTCACTTGATATTCAAAAATCAGCCGTGTTACTCTGTCAGCGTACAACGTCTGATATCCCGGCTCTTTGTAACACTCTGATTCTCTCCCACTTCCTCCTCTGGTCTTCTCTAGCTCATCCCTTTTAACTTTGTCAGGGAGGAAGCATTCATTATTTGAATACGTCTGCTCTGTCGCTAATTTGTAGGAGAGCGAAACAGAGACTGATGCCCTCTCTGACCTGAATCTGCCGTGTCTAATTATGCCGTCTACCTTTTTTTAGGTCATACCTGGTGTCACAGCGCCACACTCAAGCAATGTTAAGTGGTGCTTTTAATGGGTTTTCTGCCACAGGTTCGAGTTAAAAAATAAGGACTGCTCCATATTAGGGATCAAAATTAACTGCAAGAGGGGACAGAATCATTTACTATGTCAGGACGGAGGGAGATGAAAAATTGAAATGAAGAGAGGTCCAGTCCTGCTGATGTTCTATTCATATTTTCATTACTCATTTTTTTTCTGTGAGTAAACACCTGCAGGTAGCTCATGTGTATGCACAAATGCCTGAATCACAAATGTTTGAATACCCAACATGAGATGAGACAGCACAGAGGAACACAACAATGTTTATGCAAGTTTCATCTTCAGGATGTGATTTGTCAGAAAAGGATTTAATTTACTTTACTGGCCATGTGAGATACAGCACCACCGGCCTTCACATCATCATCAAATGACACAGTATGTGAGTCTGCATGGCTGCTGACCTAATCATCGGTCAGTCTCGCAGTGAGGACATTTAAAAGCTATAAGATGACGCTGTCATCAAAAGACACCCAGCAGGTCAAATGGAAGCGGTTAATCTGCTCTGCACAGCTGCACTATGACACAGAAATAGGAACATAGCAGCAAATGCATGAAGAAGCTTCTTGGTTAAGTCATATGATTTGTAACAGAAAGAAGTCAGCATTTTAATGGGATGTACTTTTTTAAACTCCATTATATATTATTTTTCTTCATTGAACGTGTCAATAAAAAAGAAATGCATATGTGATTTGCAGACATTTACACCATCATAGCTAATAGTTCAAAGGTAGTCAGTTAGCTAACAACAATATATGTCCTACTCACATAGCATCAGCATTGCAGACCAAATGCTGTCTTGCTACTAGGTCAAGTATTTACCCTCTAACTATCCTGACAGCTGCTGTTGGACCAACAAATCAAGACTGTTGTACTGAAATAAAGAATTACACACATGCTCAGTCATGCTGTCGTATTCAATATAAAAGACTTATGTCAGGACTTTTGTGAATTAAAACGTGACATTAGATGGTTTTTATCCTCTGCTGTAAAGTGAATTTCTGCCTAACTCCCCTGACACCGAGGCTCCGCTTAACAAGAGCAGCTGAGACAAAAAGCCCAAGGCGCTAAAAATGAAGGACTGTTAAATAATTTTTGTCAGAAGGGGCGTCAGACTTGGATTCAAACAGACAGGTCTTCAGCAAGACACAGGGGACTGTCCTGTGGGGAGGGAAGGTGTGTGTGTGTGTGTGTGTGTGTGTGTGTGTGTGTGTGTCACACTCAACACCTTCACAACCTATTCTGATCAAACTCTTTCATTGGATAGATAGATGCTGAACAGACACACACATATATTCACTTCTGTATAAGGAGTGTAGTATCATTTCTTGAGACATGAGGCAGTCATACTCTTGAGTGACTTGACTTGAAGTCATGATGTTTTGGTATATAAAAAAAGGTTAGAAGGCCACTTGCTTTTATTTGGTCCTCTCTTTGTCTTCCCTCTGCTGTGCTGATAATTTGCAGATCTACCTCCCACTCAAACAAAAACTCTAATGTTTAGTTTCCCTGAACTTCGTATGTGAAGGTCTCAACATTTATTGCAAGCTCAATCCAGAAAGGACAAAAGTATTTCTTTCCGGCTATTTGAAAGAGAGAATAATTGCTTTCTCCAGGTGACCAGCCAAGTTGTTATGTTGATGTTCTTGCTCATCGTATTCCTCATATAGGCAGCTGCTGATCACCAGAGAGATGAGATCACAGTCTCATAAAATGGTCCTTAAATTGGCCTATATATCATAGGGCCAATGTGCCGTGGGACTGTGGCTTCTATGCTCTCTGACCAAGCTAAAGAGGAAGATGTGACAGCAGCAGAAAGTGATTTGATAGTTGAGAAGGAGACATTAAGTCTCTTGGAGGGAGGGTTTCTATAAGAAATAATAAGAGAATGTTTTGTAGGATTCATATTTTTACTGAGTTTGAATGAAAGAAGTCAGATCTACCAATGTTCTGCTTTTTACTCTTACTTTTTTATGTGGCCTATATTATTGACAGGAGCAAAATATCATTTAGAGTCAGACCATCATGAAAGGCTAAAACTGACTGCAGGTGGAGTTAGGTAGAGACTGGGATGGTTTGTAGCAGCACGGTGCATCCTTGGAGATGTTTACCAGAAACCACACTGGAGCAATGTCAGGTATGAGTTATATATGAAACAAAAATCATAGAAAGTGTTCTGCTTAGTCTGTCAAACAAGGGGGAGGAACTTACATTGTATTAGTGATGGGAGACGTAGTTTGTCAAAGACATATATCATTGGGCTGCTTAGCTTTGTTAATTGCTGTGATGGATTCTGAACCACAGAGCTTCAAGGTCTTTCATACCTGTAGGAAATCTGAGAACAGGAGAGTCAAGGTCTGATTAATGCTGGAGCTCTGTGGATCCACTGCTTGTTTGTGTGAAACCTCCAAACCACTCTGCTGGGTGAATCTTTAACTCTTGGAGGATCACTTCAAGGCTGTCTATATCAGTCACAGTATCATATTTTCACTGTTCTTTCTTTTTATGATTTAGTTTAGTCTTTACTGGAATATATACTTTAGATGTATAGGATGTGTGTACATGCATGTATGTGGTTGCGTAAAACTCAAGACATCCTCTATGCTTCATCACTGCCACAGCTATAAAGGCCTGTTCTGCATCTATATGCTAGTCCTGACGCTGCTTTCTTGGTCAGGTCTCCATGGGGAAAGCAGCTTTAATCTCAATGGACTCAATTGTTAAGCAAGGTTAAAGAAAGTCAATACAAGTTAAATATGAGGTTAAATAAAACGATAAATGCTGTGCCACATTATGTTTGCTAGAGTTTGTCCCAGTTTTGATCATGGTATCTGGTTCAAAAAATAGAGCAGTATAATGCAGCATGCAGTAGCTGTGATTCATGTGTTGTTAGGTCAGCTTTGTTTCTTAATGTTGCATGAAAGATAGCTGTGTGATTTAATTCACATTTATGAAGTTATTACAGATGAACCTGGAATCATCATTTGACTGCAGCAGAATTTAACATGCATCTGAAATGTAGTGCAAACCACTAACTGTTATATTGAGGTATTTTTGCACATTTTCTCAGCCTGAAACAGTTATGTTTTCATCTTCTAGGTGTAAAATGAGCAATCATTTGTGTGTTGCCACATGTTCATCTCCATCAACCGGCAAATATTATCCAGACAATCAATTTTAGTGAGAGGAAGTCGTGTCATGTCATCAATTTTTGGCTGATCAGAGGATAGAAAATCCCATCGGATGGACTTAAACACGTTTAGTGCACAATGTCATTAATTGCTCCTTTTTGTATTGATATTTGGCACTACTTTCAAAATAATGCATTTCAGCTGGAGTTGTGTTCCATGGTTGCAGCACTTCTTGTTCCCCAGACAAATATTTACAGTTTAAAGTGTTGTTTCATGCAGACAGACACAAATCATAATAGCCAACACAACAACTTTGTAACACTTCACCTTAGCCAGTTGTGTTTGAACAGCTAAACCCAACCCTGAGTGGAAAATGAGGTGGAAGTGACAGTCGCATGAAGCATTTCACCAAAATAACGCAACAGTGACACAGAGTGGATGCACATTCAAGACTTCTGGGTAAAAGTCTTCAGTAGCCATTCACAGCCCCTCCTACCTCCTAATGCAACTTCATACTGTGAAATGGCTGATTCATGTATATGCTGATGAACACACAGACAGTGTGAACGCTTTGTAATAGTGTGCATGGAACAATAGATTATATTATATGACTGTTTCAAGTAATGGGATGAGACTGTGTTGAATTGTATAATTTAGGGGAACAGTGCTGAATTGTTGAAAAGACTGAACCTCGCACCCCTGTTTTGCATCGTCAGGATAGGACCTCAGGCAATTTCATATATTTCTAGTGACCAGCCAGGTGTGGAGGTGAGACAGTATTTCACTTTTCTTCCTCTATGCTCATATTTTTCACAACTTTTCAATCAGCATCCTCAGTGTAGCAGAAGAATACAAAAGCCATACACATCTTTCCACATTGTGCACCCTGTGCAGCCATGCCATGCTCCACCTTATAATATGGCCATTTACAGGTTTGCTGCCAAGCAGTGTTTATTTTGTTGACGAATCATTTTCGTCATAGTTTTCGTTAACGACCTTTTCTTGCTGATAAAAATGAGACAATAACTAAATAAAAACTAATGCACGGTGCCAAAAACGAAGACGAAATGTACTGACATTTTCGTCAACGAATAAAAACGAGACGAAATTATTGTTGGAGACGAGATCCAATCAGAGCAAATTTTGTTTGTGGAAAGGAGGGACGAATCAGGAGACGGCGGCAGAGAGCCAATCAGAAGTGATCTTTCTGTGCAAGGACGTTGCCCCGCGGTGCTGGAAGAAGGCGTACTCATGCATGGTCACACAAAACAGAAGAACAGACACACAGACACGTTTAATTTCAAGACAAACAAGTTTGCAAACCGTGCGGAGCGACTATCAGCGGTAAAAACACAATAAACCTGAAGCGACATTTGCAGACGAGTCATCTTAACTTCCGTTCAAAGATACACGTGACAAAATCTATAAATGAAGACACGGCTGATGGTTTTACAGCATGTGCACTGTTTCTAAGCTGTCACTGAATTATTTTGCTGTAGTTATGGAGGATTCATGACGAAGGTCATGACTGAACAGTGTATTCAGGGAGAGCAGCTCACTGTTCACTGGTTCTTTTGTGAAAAGGTCATAGCAATTAAATAAAGAGTTTGTTTGTTTCAAATAACAAAAGTTAAAGCTGTGCCTGCTTTTATTGCACAATCAAACCTTAAATATTTCATGAAAAATATATATTATAGAATTTTAGTCGACTAAATCCACGGCAGATTTAGTCGACTAAAATTATTTGATATTTAGTCGACTAAAACTTGACTAAAAGTTAAAAAATGTTGATGACTAAAACGTGACTAAAATCAAATGACATTTTAGTCACAAGACTAAAATAAAAACTAAATTTGAAATTGCTGCCAAAATTAACACTGCTGCCAAGGGCATCCTACTCGCCTCCACATGCCAAAATTTATTCTATAGTGGAAAAAAAAACGTGAGACTGATCAACAATTAGTATTTCCACTGAGGATGCTGCAGCAAGCTGGTTCACTTGAAGCACAATGGACCCTTTATTGGGCACAGGACAAAAAGTGCACGGTCAAATCAGTGCATTTATGAACAGCAGCAGAACACAATGGGTTGCACTGATTAAATGTCAACAAAATGTCACTGGTGGCACTTAAGTCTTGGCAAGTAGAGATATTTAAGCAATTCTATGCACTGCCAGGAAAGACAACTCCACCTTTAAGTGACAAACTGATGCAACGTCTTTATCACGAGCTATGTTGAATGAGTTGCATCTGAGATATTGAAATAACAAAAAGGGTTATCGCAAGAGGTTCTTTGTCCTCCTGCTAGTGTTCAGAGGAGAAAACCAATGGCAGCTCTGCTCTGACAGGAACTAATGTTTCAATCATGCAGCAAAAGAATATTATCAGACAAGCCTCCTGTGGAGGTCCATAACATGCAAAACATGGTTGTAATGTATCTCAGCTGCAGATGATGCCATGTTTATGCCTCATGGAGTTCCTCTAACTGGTTTCATACGTGTCTTTGCCACATCATTAACAAATCAACGAGGCGAAAAACTGCAGAAGCCTCATTCAGATTGAGACACGCAGCCCACTGAAGATCTGTCCTTCAAGAACAAGGGCCTGGCTATCTCCTCAGATTTATTGTATTCTCAGGGCTTTGTCACTGCGACCTGTTTGTCACATCTGTAACACTTTGAAAGCAGGTGTTTGTGTTTGTTTTCACCCCTCGGTATTTTCAGTCACCTTTTACATCTCGCTCTTGGTACTGGAGAAGATTTCCAGCTGGTATCCCTGCCTGACAACACGCAGCCTCCGCTGCGACAGGCACATCACATGAGACAGGCACGTTCAAAATTCTCTAATGCATATTGTAGAAATGAAAGAAAATCTGACACAGTGGACAGTGTGAATCCATATTTTTAAGATTAAATGCCAATCCACATGTAAATGTGTGAGAGTATGTGTGATGGAATTACTCTAGGTCGTGGTCTAATTTGAAAAGACGTTCTCAGCATGCATCTGTGTCAAGACATCAGTGTAAGATCTCAAGTGGCCCAACTGACCTAAAACTGCAGCAGCATCCCAATGACATGACATGTATCTAATTACTTGTGTTTAATATTAAAGTCAGTGGCATAGCTGAACTGATCACTGGAGCTGCACAATGACAGCTGCAGTTTGGCTCTTTTAGGAAAAGTGATCATGTAATTAAATATTTGCAAAAACACAAAAAATAAATTAAGAATTTTCAGTTTTAATCCTGGGTCATTGTGCTGACTGTTCATGTATCGAAAAGTATTCAGTATTTTCGTAGCAGAATCCTTCTTTCCATTGTATTAAAGAGCCTTCAGCAAAATGTTGTTTGTCTTTAAGTTTCTTGTTACTTTATTATAAACAGCGAAGATGAATTTGTAGAATACAGGAAAACTTGGATATTTTAGCGATATCAGGGCGACCCATACTGTTTATATGTTAAGAATTTTAGCTGTAGCAAGTCTTTTTTATCAGTTCTGTCCATCTGACAGCTGCAAACACTATAATACTACATAATAGATCAAAAACCACTGGGTTCTATTGACAATAGAAACATCCTTCATCATCTTGTCAAAAGGTTCAGTTCTGATTCAGCTTCAAACTTCCACACAGGCAGTGAATCAGCCTCCAAATCATGATGTGCCTGCAACCATGTTTCACATTTGATATGAAGTTCCTCCTGAATCTTTGATCCGAACCAAACATGTTGACCGTTACTGTGACCAAACGACCCTACCTGTGACTCATCAGTCCAGGCCGCATTATTTTTACAAGGTTCATGGTTTCTCACTGCACAGCTCCCATCCAGGTTAAATTTGTGGCTTCTCTGTTGGAAAGTAAAGTTACCTGCCTTTTTTTACATCAAAGATTCTGGGCTAGAGATGCATTTGCATGGTGATCAGTTAGTAGTTTGAAATTTACTTAGCAGATCTGTTTTTTTTGGAATAATTTTAAAAATCATTTCTAAAAGCTTTTTTTCTAAACCTTTTTCCCTGCCAGGCTCAAGCCATTGATTTTTTTCCAAAAAGCTCTTTAGATTTGGCATGATGATACCACACACTTGAATAGCAAAAGGAACATCAAACCAGAGCTTTCTGAAGTGAATGTTCCTCCTGTAATCACTGGCACCTTATCTCAAGCTTGTGGGTCATCATTTCCATTAGGGTGTACTTATTTTGCAAATGTTTTTTTGGCAAAAAATGTAAACATCAAATATGAGACAAACATTATTAGGCCTGAAAAAAAATGCAAAAAGTTAAAAACCAGATAAGCAACGTATCCTTATCAAATCAGAAGATAAACTCGGCATCCTGTGTCTCTTGCTGACCTGCTGTAATTGCGTCGCATGCAGAATCTAGCAGTGCATCACTTTTGTGTAGCCACACGCATACCACACACTGCTGTTTATTTTGGCTGTTCAAGGACAGTGGTGTGTACTATGTGTTTAACCTTTGTTGTTAAATGTAATGTAATATAATGCAGTATTGTGCCTGTGAGAGCATGATCCATGAAGGAGAAAGCATTATAAAACCATCATAAATGAAAAGAGGCTGCAGATAACAGTCCCTAAACCCTACTGCCGCTGCTGCTGCTGCTGCTGCTGCTATCCATAATCACTAAAGAAATGCTGCATTACTGAGCATCCAACAAACACAATGCGGCACAAACACTTGATCATTTATCCTTGACTTAACATCTGATTCCACCAGCAGAGGACGGCTATTAGCAGTGTCATCCGGGCGGAGGGGGGGAGGAAAGCAAAGTGTGTGAAGTTTCCTCATATTTGAAATGAGACATTTCCTATTTCCTATTTTCCTAAGAAACTCAAACACACACGAAACACATGCAAGAATGAGTGGGTTTGATGTCATACAGAATCTACACATTCTGCACTAATTTCTCATGTTTGAATTTGTTATAATTTATCATTCAGCACATGATTTATGCATGTCTCCCCTCTCCTCTCTCAAGTTGCTCTGCTGGTATATTTTTAACACCAACATAATGGTGCAATCATTTCTCATGCACTCATGTTCTGGGTGCAGCTGTCCAGATGGAATGATGGAACTCTTTAGGTCGATGTTATAATGTTACATTAAAAAAATCACATGAAGCACAGCTCATAGTAATTAATTCAATCTTGCCTTATTATTTGTATCTGTACTAAATTTTTCAGCCTCCACATGTTTTCACTCCAATAGCTTCAACATAAACAACTGCTGAAACACAAAAAAAACTCTAAGGTCTGGGTGTGATTATTACAGTTGAAGGACCTTAGATAACAGTGTTTGGTTGCTGATTGGCTGTAATTGTGCAAGTGCAGCTTTAAAGGTGGCTGCCAGGCCAACGCTCTGCATGTGTGCTGGCCTGGCAGTGCCAGTCCAGGCTGCAGATGAATAACAGATGTTGGCTGACAGGCAGGGTCATTTGTCATTTAACTGTCTAAGCAAAACAGGCTGGAGGGTGTCACCATAAGTCAATGTCACGGGGTATGGATGGCAAGGAAGAGATCCAAACATTTCAATACAGTTTAACCCCTCTCGGCTTTGTGTCGTCATATAACCTGTTGTGTGTTCCCACCGCAGATACTCCATCTTCTTCTATGCTCCTGACAAATTGCAGGATGTCACATGGCTCCGGGGGGGGGGGGGGTCACACCGAGACGAAATTCCTGGAAATCAGTTAAAAAGAACTCTCAATTAATTGTTTATTATTGTTTTTTTGCCCAAAGGTGTATTAACTGTTTAGATTTCTAACTTTTATCTAATATATTCAATTTTGGCCTGTTCCTGAAAAGAAACAATGTCTGGCAGATAAACTACAAAATTAGAATTGATTTTTGTCGTTGTTGCCTGATACACAGTTCCCTCTTCGTCCTTGTTTGAAGAATATTAGTTATCCTGATTCATTTCTGATGGTTTTTCAATTCTTGAAATCCCTGTTATGACCACCCTGCTGAGAATAAATTAGCTCCATTTTAACAGTGTGCTTATTTTTACCATGTTTTTAAGCAGTAGCTTTCACAACACTGAGATTTACCACAGCCGTTTAAGCACTGAAATGGAACCATAACTGTAAATCGTGATATTTTACTAGCATGAAATGCATATGCAGTTAAATTAAATGGCATTATGTTCAGTTCTTACCAAGCCTCCACCTCTATAACAGCTGCACTGCCTGGAGGTGTTTTAGAGGCACGGCAAAATGCCAAATTGACCATTAATAGTCAACTATAATAAAAAGCTCTGTTGTCTCTCAATGTATTGTATTATAGTTGGTTCGTTGGCATTGTTTTTAATAAATGTCAAGAAAATGAATAAAACACCAAAGCTTTGAAATGCATACATCTTTGAGTGGTTTATTTCTGCAGGTTGTTGTGGCACCAGCTATGTTCTGCAGAGAATGATGGCTTCTTTTATTACTAGACAACAGCATGACAACATTCCTCACGTTGACAGGACTCCATATTGTCCTCGGCCCTCTGGAGGGCTCGCCTCAGCCACTTCTACCAGAGCTCGGCTCAAGGTCACCATCTCCAACGCACCAAAGCTTCATGACAGTTGTTCTAATGTGCATGACTGCAGCCTGATGCACTTAACTACATTTGGACCACCCCCAAGGAGCAATTGCATGTGATTTTGTGTTGGCGTCATAATGCTGCCTCTGAATTACTGTGACAAAATCCCCACTGAAAATACAGTAACAAGTCGAAGCCCTGCGAGTCTGTCAACCCCGTAGCCACACAAACTGTCCCTATGAAATCTCCCCCCATCATACCAAAGTGAAAAATGAACAAAATGATCACTGCACAGACAAATACCAAATGGATTATAATAGAATTCAGTTATAGAAAAGACAGAACACGGGTCCTGTTGGATGCTATTAATCAGAGGCAGTGTGTGTGCAGAAGGCCAGCTGTAATGATGGGGAATGTCTGGATGTGTCATTCACAGCTGACACTGAAGATCCAGGGTGACACACAGTGAATAAGAGACAGAGAGAATAAGTAAGAGAGATGAGGATGACAGTGCAAACAAGGGTTAAAAAGAACTTTAATGAGAGCGAGAGAGAAACTGTGAGGAAGAGGCAGACCTCAGCAGCACATCACAGCTGGTAATTGGTTCCTTCCTGAGGCTTCAAGACTGAGCAAAATCGTTTGAACTCTTTCTCAAAACCTCCCAATTTCCTTTTATTAAATTAGTCAAATTTCCACAAGGAAAATGAGTTCTGGACACTGAAATAATAGCTGAAAGTGAGGGCTGTATTCATTTCAACACAAAGCTAGAACGGGTACACTGCTGCAGGGCAGTCTGTCAACTGGTGGGCTCCTCCGGCAGCACACTAAGCACTGTGGACTACCTGACTTTACACATAGAGTTCCAACTTTTTAATTCCTGCGGCACACGCCTTCTAACAAGCGAGCCAAGTAGGAGCAGACTGCTTTAGATGAGCTAAAAAGAGAGGAACAAAGCAAAATTAAAACATTTGGCCATATGCCATTTATCAAATACAAAATAAACTATAAGACACTGTTTTATTTTGAGCTAAAACGGGTCAAGAAAACAAGTAAAGATTCCAGAAAGGGTTCATACTTAACAAAATAACAGGAATATATCAAAGACTAGCACAAACTGTGACATTAAAAATGATTACTCTGGCCCAGCAAAGAATATTTTAAAATGCACAAAGGCTAATGGAAAGCAGAGGTACATTTTTTGCCTATAATTGTGTCCTGTACACTGTGTTTTAATGCAGAGTGAGCTGACTAAATGACATCTGAACAGGTATAAGCACTTTGCCAGGTTTCCTAGCTTGCAGGTTGCTATTATTTCTCAGTGCACACATTTTTTCAATAGAACTGTTGCTCTTGATTAAGCAGCTGCAATATCTATGATTCCTCTGAGTCCAATTTGGCATGCTGAATTGCTTTCACTCTACAATTGTTAATGTTTCTTTGTGGTATAGTGCTCGATTTAATTTAATAAGCACTCAGCTTGTACATTGGGTTAATTATCATGTTTTGCAGGACTGAATTGCTTGCATTTTCCTCTACTTTTCCTTTTTCAGTTAGTCTCCTCTAAAAAAACTTTCCTCCCAGTGCCGCCTGCAGAGAAGCCGGGCACAACACAGCAGCTTTTTCACTGCAGCAGGCTCTTTCTGTTCACCTTGCTTGAGCTCATTGACTTTGATGAAGGAAAAGTTGTTGAAGTCTGAGAGATGCAGAATCATGTGAACGTGTTCCCCTGGTGACCAGACTGTGAGGAGACAAAGCTTGAGGGAAGCCATTACAAGCCAGAGGTCGCGAGGTGAAACTGAAGCCATCATTATTTTCAACTTTGGGAAAAAGACGTGCAAAGAGGCTCGCTTCTCTCACTGCCTCATATTTATAAAAGCTCAGTGGGAGTTGAGTTTGTGTGGCATTCCTCAGCAGGCACAGGATTACAATAGGTTATGATATTTTGGAGAGGCCGAATACTAAGACTGCTGCCCAGAACAAAACAAACCTTCAAAATGGAATAGAAGTGACAAGCGTTTGGACGAGTGGAGCCAGCACATCAACAGTATTACAGTAATATTATATATAAATAACAATTATTATTGTTTAGATTTGTATTTTATTTTATTTTATTTGCTTGATATTTTTTAACCTGTTTGATCATGCATGGAGCACCTGGAATGTTAACAGTTCCCCCTGGGTTTAATAAAGTATTTCTAATTCTGATTCTGAAACCAAACACACATCTTCAGGTTCATTTTTTTGTCTGACTGTATGTCATTATTCATATTTTATCTATATTTATTAAAAAAACTAATTTCATTAAGTATTCTATAACTGTCGGTATAATACAAACTTTTACACAGCATGGTTTGTCCATTTAAACAGACACAAGGTTAAAACTCACACCTATAGATCAAGAACAAATATCACAGTGTGATTAGACATGCATGTGGGAGTACAACCCGTTTGAAAGTCACTTGTCTCCACTCAGCGTGCTCTCATTATAGAATGTTACACAAGAGTGCGAGCGTGTCATCATATCTGCCACTTGAGACACAGAGATCTAAAAGGAAGTGAGACTGTTCCACTGGACAGCTCCAGTAGAAGTTGTCCTCATTCAGATTTCACTCTACAAGTAATCATAATAATGTTTTTTTTTTTTAAATGCAAGATTAAATCAACTCTCATCTGTTTCAGCCATGTGCTACATGAGAGCATTGATGGATTTTCCACCCTGCTTGCAGGAAACTAATGAAATATATGTCTTACAAATGCTTCCATTATGTGAGACATCACCTTTTTTCTTCATCTCCCATGTGTCAGTAAGTGGTTTTCAGGCCTATGGGAGCCATCTACAGCTCTCATTAGGAACCCAGTTGTGACCCTGTTTTAAACATGTCATCTGCAAGTGTCTCTGTGGAACCATGCATTACTTAAAGGGCTCATTGATTGCCAGTAGAATCACTAGGCTTCTGACTGTCAGGCAGGCTGATGAATCCAGAAAGCTGTGGACATCTGCAGACTCCACCAGCCTCCTACAGTTCAATTCCCTCCACATCAGCGCGCCAGTCAATACCGTTTCCTATCGATAGGACACTGAGGAGAGAGGAGTGGGTTTCCATCACCTGAGCTGCCTGCAGATACTGACAGCTGTCAGCGGCTTCAAAGATAAAATCAAAAGTACAATATCATAATGGGGAGAAATCACAGATAACACACTGCACGGAAAAGCAACAGACAATGACTTCAGACAGCCATGTTTACCATTAGCCAGGGGTATAATTACCAGCAGGTGATTGGCCGATCGAATCAGCAATTGATTCTCACCGATTGTGGGCAGACTGATGACAGGAGTGCATCTCTCTCTTCTTTCTCTGGAGATGAGCAACTGTTTACGTGCCTAAGACTGACTCAACTAATTAGGAATGAGTTGTCTTCCCTCTCTTTTTGTTTTGAGAAATAAAAAAAGATTGCCTTTCCTCTCATGTGCTGCTTTGGTATGGAAGAGAGGCTGTGCAACTGCAGTGTTGTTCCTCCCTTTAAATTCATCTGGGTTCTAAGGTGCGTCTATTAAATTAAAAACACCCTGACTGGCTACGAGAGGGAAGTGCTGTGTTTTGGTGTACACACACACACAGGAGGGCAGCTGATTGAAGGAGAATGCCACTGATGGAAAAAATGTGCCAACTGCTGAAGGAAGAGAGAGCAGTAGATAAAATGGGAGAGATAAATATCCCATCAGCCTCAGGCATGGGATTTAATTTTCCTCTATGAGCATTTCTACTTCAGCTTGGGAAATTGATCATTTATATTCCCATACCAGGTGGAAAAGTGGAAGTGATGGTGTGGGTGTGTGTGTGTGTGTTTTGATGTGCATGCGACTGAGGGAGGGAGAGAGATAGAGAGAAGACCACGCACAAGAGCATAACTAACCACACCGAGCCCAGAACAATGATTCACGGCTGCGATACAGTTGTTACTCAGTTAAATGATTCAGCAGTAACAGGATAAACAGAAAAACAAAGCAAATATCAAACTGACAGTCGGTGTCGTGGCTGGGGGGGGATCAACAGAAACTGACAGGTAGATTAACGCTGTCCCGCAGCCTGTTTAGTTCAGAAGAATAACATTATCGTATTAATCCCAGCTATTGATTGATAGCCACTCTGCTAGTTGACATCTCTATCATGCATGCAGGGTATAAGTGCAGTCAGTCCAGCTGCAGTGCCTGCTTCTCAACCATTCAGGCTGCTCTGTACACAATATAACGCAGCTTTTATGCCAATATTGCAGACATGCAACACATACAGCGTGCTCAGTCATGTCCTTGTCAGCTCGTTGCTCATAAACAGACATCAGAGCTTGTGTGGGCTACATCGCTGTAGAAAACAATCTCTTCAGCCACGCACGGTGACATTAAGATCACTTGACAACAACACACAAATACTCCCACGGGGCAGAACATGAAAACACATTTGCATTGACTCGACTGCTTTTGCTGTAATACCTTTCAAAGCTTTAGGACCCAGCTTGGAGGCAGAAGTGCACAGTGTAGGTTTGAGATAATGACCTTGTTTATACTATGGTTTAAAACAATCTTACTGCTGTGGTTGGAAAATAAGTCCAATTTTCAACAACTCAAGGAGAGAGGGAAAATTCATACTTAAAAAAACTTCAATGAAATTTTTGCATGTAATAAAAAAGATGCAGCCTTCTAGCAGTAATGAAGGATATGCTGTTGAACACAAGACATTCATAAATATAAAAAGATGTATCAGTGCACATCCAGACAACTTACAGAAGTATGAAACCTAAATTAAAAGTGTGTATGCCATTTGAACACAGCACTGAGTATTAATATATTCTTTATGAGGGTTTTTTGCTAATTATGTAAAACTAAGCTTATATGCTGTTTGTTACAACCCTGGCTCAGAGGGTAGCAACATGACAAAATAAGCAAGTGAAATAAAACAAGATGTACATTTATTTACACATTCATTTAAAGAAAGAACTAAAGGTGGTGTGGTGTGGCTGAAAAGAGTGAAGAGTGGAGGAAGGGCACCCTTATGCCCTCATTAAATGACCAGGTATAAACAAGGAATAGGACGAAGCAAAAATGGAAGCCCCAGAGGGCCTAACACTGTCTGTCTGATGTACAGCTGTGTGTACAGATATGCATTTATATGCTGTCAACATGTTATATTCTCTACAACATGTATAAAAGCATTGATCTGTTTACTACAGCATTTAGATCTCTAGCTGCTTCAAGTGCAACTGTTACTTCTAATTAAAGGAAGCATATGTTCAGAAAAAGTGTCCACCAAACAGGAACTGGCCAACTAAGGAGATTCACCACTGATTCTGTGGATTTGGAGAATAAAAGATTAGAAAAACATTTTTTTAATAAGTATAATTTGTCTCTGCATCTTCTGATTGCGTTTCAAGTGCTGCCCTCGGTGGTGGTTCCCATGAGAGAGGCTCCGGGGGAGCTGGGCTAATCAGATTGCATCGTTCTAAATTAGACCTCCAGGGAATAAAATGCCCAAACAAACTGAAACATTAAGTGTGTTTCTCCAAACACGGAGCGACGGAGAAAAATTCCGCATAAAGTGCTGCTGAGATTGGACCTCATCTCCAGCTCGCTTTTTCTCTGATCTTTGTCCTGGAAATGTTTTTCTGTGCATCTTTTTTCCCGTCTTGTCAGAGCAGGTTCCTACAGCTCTGGAGGTCCAGTAACAACAACAGACACTCAAATCAGCTGTCTGTTACCGTGCAGCCTGCACAACAAGGAAGGAGCTTTCCTCTCTGCCACTGTGCACAGAGGGAGCCTGCAGCTCTGCTATCTAACCATCCCCACTCAGGCAAAAAAGGTGTAATTAGCTGCTACAAATTGCAGGATCCTGTTTCTAATTATGTATGAATTTTTGCCCTCAAAAAGGGGCTTACATTAAAGAGGAAACTCACTGTTGTAATGAATATATTAATGATGTCCAAAAGTTACTTGTTAGATTTTATACGGAAGTTTGCTAAATATCTTTGTTATGCTAATCACAAGGGATTCTGGACAACATGGAATTTGAATGAGATGTGCTGATGAGAGTGAGGTGGGGCTCTGCAACACAAAGGACAAAAAAAGAACAAGACAAGCTCATGAGCTGCAATATATTAAACAGACTTTTAGCACTGAGCCTAATGTGGTGACTTTCCATACAATGGTGCTCATTGTTTATTGTTGCAGACATTGTCATGATCCTGTGTTTTGTTGTTCTTGCTCTCTGTTTACATCCTTAGTTTCTTGGTTATTTTGGTTATTTTTGGTATTTGGTATCATTTGTTTGTGTTTGTATTTCCTGTTTTATTTTGAAAGTCTCTGTCCTCTCGTGTGTCTCTGTGTGTTTTACTTCCTCCTGTGGTTCCCTCCTTGTTGATTACCTGCTCCGCCCTAATGTGTTTCACCTGTGTCTGGTTGTCTCCCCCTCCCTGGTGTCCTTAATGTGTGTGTTTCCCTTCACTGCTAGTGCATGTTGTGTCTTTCACAGACCCTTCCAGCCTTCTAGTTTTCAGTGTGTTTTTTTTTTTGGTTTCAGAGTTTCTAGTGTATGACCCTGGCTGGTGTTTTTTTATTTCTGCTTTACCGCTGCATATCTGACTACTGTTTGCTTTTATTGCCTGTTTTTGACCGCTCTCAGATCAACCCCTTGGTACTTTTGCTTGGCTGGACGGACTACCTGTGTGTACCGATCTTCAATGAACTAAAGAACTCGTGTTTAACTCTTGACTCGTGTGGGCCAATCTACGTACTTTTACATTATTACAGAGAAACACCATTGTTTTACCAATTTTCTACCAATGCTGATCCTCTATGGTGTCACAATAGATAAATTCATAGGAAAGACCACCATCAAACTGAAAACACTGGCATGACAGATCACTGACGTCAATGTCGTCAAGAGTTGTCCTGTATGTTCTTGACAACAGGGATCACCAAAAATGTCAAAGGCCTCAAAACCCTAAAATAGCCTAATAGGGCTACAGTTTGTAGCATTAATAACAGTATATAAGGAGACATTTAAAAAAAACTCAAACAGTAAGTAGAGTCACTTTTTTAAGTAACCAATTGCTAATTTTATACAACTCTACCAACATCGATTAAAACAGACTTTGATAGTGCATGCTGTCATCTGTAACAATCTTCTCCACACCTTTACTGGTTACCATGGTTACTACAAGTCCCACATGTATTCTCATAGCCACAGGAGGGTTAAATAAACACCTTTGCATGTCCATCCACATGACACAACAATGAATTCATTGTATCTGTGCTCTTTTGGCTCCATTTTGGTCTCCACCAAATCTCCACTATAACTTTAACATTATACACACTGCAGTCCTTTTATTTATTTATCCTTTATAATTGAAAAAGACAATTGCTGTCAGGATTAAAACGCTCACACTCTTATCAGGAGGCCACACTGTCACCACACTGGCGCACTTTCTACATGTCTCCCAGTCCTGAGGATCTACATCCACCGCTGAGTTTCCATGTACAGCAGAGGTCAGCACCATGCCTCGGAGGTTACAGGCTTAAACATTTGGGAAATTGGCCTTGCTGCTCCATGCATAATTTACATCAGGACCGGTGCAAGGACAGATAGTCGGGAAGATGAAAAGGTCTAGCAGCTCTAACATAGCCTGGCTCAGAAAAAAACCTTCCATAATCTCAAAGCTAACACTGGTTGTCAAAGATAGCTTGAGCACCTTGAGCTTCATAATACTTGTTTTTTTTTCAGTATCAGTGGCTAAGACGTTCTTTCCCTGGAGTATTTGAGAGAAACAGGTTTGATATGATAATTCTGCTGCTCAGCTCTCCACTCTGCCATATGCCTGACCTCTCTGTGGGGAGAGGAATGCAGCTGGCTCTTCTCACTATTAATCAGCCTGATGGGGGAGGCGGAGGGTGGGGGTGTGGTGGTGGAGCTGGGACGGGGGAGGTACGAGCTGCAGCCGGAAGCTGGCCAAAGTTTCGTCTTCATCTCTTTCTCACACACACACAAATGTAAGCAATGTGCATGGAAACAGCTGCTTCAGCGTGTTCTCCTTCCCTCCTCCGTACATGCTTTGCTTCTTTTCTCCTTCTCCTCGCTCACCTGTCCTCGCCTCCTTTCTTCTCCCATTGAAAAGCTTCGAACATCCATCACCCCTCAGCTCAAACAAACTAAGCTCAGAGAGCAGCAGTGAAGGCCCAGCAGGGTGAATCTACGAGGTGGACAAAATATGAGGATATCAGACTGAGCTACTGTCTCCATCAATCAGCCTGCTCAAGTGAATCCAGGTGAAAGTTCTGATCCCTGATTGATTTACCTGTTTAATCTACTTGAGTTCGGAAGGAGAGATGGAAATGAAGGAGACTAGACAGTCTAAAAAAAGAGCAGCGTAAACATTAGGGAACTCAAGTTCAGGGTGTGCAGGGAGGACTCAGAAACAACAAGGAGAGAATGAAAAAGAAGAGAAGAAAAAATAAATACAGGTGAGCGAGGTGAGTGAGGGCACATACAGGAATAAAACTGTGGCAAATATGTCATTTTCAGATATTTCACTGCTCAGTTGAATACTAATTCATGCTCGGATTTACTGAAGCACAATATAGCCAATACGTCTGCAGGCTAATAAGGTTCAACTCAGCTTCAGAACTGATAAACAGTAATGAGTGGCAAGGAATTCCCTTATGTTGAAATACCATACAAGCAGGGCGTGAAGGCTGTTTTTGGCATAATTCCTCAGATAAATCTCATCAAAGATGTCTGCAGTCCCATGTTTTGTTGACCTATTAATCCACCCTGACCTCCTCCCAGCATCCTTTGTTGCACCATCACAACGAAATCTAACGTTTAGTCACCATAAGCACCGCAGCAAGTGAGCTGTGTTTTCAAGAGAACGGTCCCCACCAGCCTGTTAATGTATTATGGGCACGTTTATTCTAGGTCTCACATCACCAGGATCGTCATTTGTCACAACAAGCTTGTCATCTTGTTATGTTGAATATCTGTTGAACAGGCAGTACTTCAGAGACCGCCATGAATAGCTGCACAGCCTCTATATGGATAAGAGAGAACATCAGGGACATTAGTGCAGAACAGTTGCACTTTCCTTCGTTGTGTTTTTCGGTTTGTTAATTCATCCATTGCATGGTCCTGCGAGGCTCGTGGCTCAGTACTGTGGCCACTGCTTTGGTCTACGTCCGACAGCATCAGAATGGAATGAGCCGGCTTCAAATAATAAAGGCAGACTGACAGAGATACAGGACAGATGGACAGTTCTTTTGGATTTGTTCCACAGGCTATAAAAAACTCCCCTGTGTTTTACTATAGGAAATATTTGCTTTGGGAAGGTGGCTTTTAACAAGAGGACACTGCATCAGCCTCAGGGCACAGTATGATGAAAAACAGATGGTTTACTTGATTTGTGCCTTGTGGTTGTCGCTGTGGAGTTGCCTTAGCTGTAATGGGAAATGATAGGATGAGATGAGAGGTGTTCTAAACAGGTGCTGGGAACAGACAGTGGTTAGGTGTTTCCTGTATGTTGTTGTTGTTGTTGAGAGTCAAATTAACACCTACACACACTACACTACCACCTACACAGTGTTTAGTACAAAACACTGCATCTAGCTGTCTTTGGCATAGAGGCCAAATCATACTACCACAACTAGCGATGTCCAGATCTGATCACATGATCGGAAATCAGGCCCGATTACATTGCCTCCCGATCAGTACTCGGATATACACTCAACAAAAATATAAACGCAACACTTTTGTTTTTGCTCCCATGTTTCATGAGATGGACTTGAAGATCTAAACTTCATTCCAGATACACAATATTACCATTCCTCTCAAACATTGTTCATGTTGCAGTTGAGCTTCCCTGAGACGGTTTCTGACAGTTTGTGCAGAAATTGTTTGGTTATGGAAACCAATTGTTTCAGCAGCTGTCTGAGTGGCTGGTCTCAGACGATCTCGGAGGTGAACCTGCTGGATGTGGAGGTCCTGGGCTGGTGTGGTTACTCGTGGTCTGCGGTTGTGAGGCCGGTTGGATGTACTGCCATATTCTCTGAAACGCCTTTGGAGACGGCTTATGGTGGAGAAATGAACATTCAATGCACGAGCAACAGATCTGGTTGACATTCCTGCTGTCAGCATGCCAATTGCACGCTCCCTCAATGCTTGTGGCATCTGTGGCATTTTACTGTGAGACAAAACTGCACATTTCAGGGTGGCCTTTTATTGTGGGCAGTTTGAGGTACACCTGTGCACTAATCATGATGTCAGATCAGCATCTTGATGTGGCACACCTGTGAGTTGGGATGGATTATCTCAGCAAAGCAGAAGTGCTCACTATCACACATTTAGACAGATTTGTGAACAATGTTTGAGAGGAATGGTAATATTGTGTATCTGGAATGAAGTTTAGATCTTCAAGTCCATCTCATGAAACATGGGAGCAAAAACAAAAGTGTTGCGTTTATATTTTTGTTGAGTGTATATTTATTGGGGCTGTCAATGACCCTCTGGTGCATTGTGTAGAAGTATGATTGTCGCTTTTGGTGCAAGAGGACACACACACCCCGTGCCAGCCAAGATAGCACAAATGATTGCAATGCGTGTCCTGCCATTTGCCTTTGTAGAGAACCCTAAAAGTAATGGATTGGAACTCAAAAATCAAATGACTCAGACTAAAGGGCAAAAAAACCTGATCAGGACATCCCTAGCTACAACTATATTGCCATCATGTTATGTACACTGGCCTAAATATCCCTTTGTCCAAAAGCATTTGGAAAATCCAGATGAGCAGCAGATCAAGGTTTGTATCCAAGGCTTGGCTAATGACAGTTTACCTTAAGATGTACTACAGCCATAATGATGACAATACGCATGCTTCATGGGATGAAACATCAAGGTGACTCACAGAGAATTACAAAACACTTTCATTAAAATTAATGAATGGTGACTTGGTATCTCTGGCAAATCCTGCATGCAGACATCCTGTATGTGTATTGTATGCTCTCAGTCTTATCAGCCAAAGAAGCATTTTGCATTTTGCAATGTGAATGCTCCATGTGCATGACAACATGGTAATTAAGCTTATTAAAACACAGAAGTTGCACATGTACCAGCGACAGCTTTCAAACCACAAACACACAGTCATTGAATCAGGCGCACATGTCTCTCATGGTGCTTGGAAGCATCATTTTTGCAGTTTGTTTATTCGCCCAATGCACCCACTGTACTATTAGTTGTGAGCTAGCTAACAACACACCCGTTGGCCATACTAAATGTGTGGGAGATTGCCTGTGTTTGTCAGAGAGCTCTGCCTCATACTGATCTCAGAACTCACCAGGAACCCCTTCTGCCTCTCATCACTATTCATTTCTAACCAGATTCACAGGCCTAGAGAAACGCAATATTTCTGCTAAAGTTAAATCATTTTCAACTAACAGAGAGGTGTCGCCTCCTCAGTCTGCACCATTTCAAGCAAATTAGAGTCTAATTATGGCCATATGTGTCTGTTCTTTCCCTTGTATGCAAATTGTCTATGTTCTTTGTGAGGACACATTTACCATGACAGGACTGTCTGTTGTCCTTGCAGCAGATTCTCAGAGACCATACACTCACGTGTATCTGAAGCCAAATTACCTCCATGAATGTCATCTCCAAAAGGTGGCACGTGGCTGCGAAAGGAAAACCAAGAGAATCAAGCAGCCAGACGTCCGGACATGGTTAGAATTCCTCTCAGGGACCGTGATATGAAATATTAACCTTGTTTTTTCATCCTAATTGGCTGAAGCATCTGAGAAGGTGAGAGGTGAGGTTGAGAAAGCACTTTGAACACGGCGAGAAAGAAAATAGCAGGCGACATTCCTCATCAGCTCGGAGGGTGTGCTTGTGGTAGGACGCGCCGCCTGAGAATATACGAGAGGTCACATTTAATGAAAATTTGTTTTTTTCATGCAGTTCCCACTCTTCAGTCATCACTTCTGTGCATATTTCAACCTCACTTGCCTCCTGCATCTCAGTGTCTGTGCTAACCTACAGACATACACCCCAAGAGCACAATAAATATGTAAAGCTAATGTATAAGATAATCAGATTGAGACATGGCGAGCAGCAGCTTGCGTCTCACGTTAAATTAAATCCCACTGACATTCAGTCAGTTTTTAATTCTTTTAGACTTTTAGGATTAAATACAATATTCACAAGTCAACAGTGTGAGAACACCACTGCACCTGTCACTCTTCAACCTCTTCTACACACACACAGAATATTTGTTTCATTCCTCTTCCTTGTTCCATATTTAGTTTTTGGCACTACTGCTCCCCTTTGTGTCACTTTTATTATCTTTTGGTTTCCTCTGCCAAGTCTGCCTGGGTGGGGAGTTTTATCAGCCTCATGGGTTTTCTATCTTACAATAAAATTTGCATTTCTTCAATTTCTTCTGTTTTTGTCATTTGGGGAGGGAAAAAAGCAAATTAAGCTATGATAAAGTTTCATGAATTAATTGAATATTAAAACAGCATATTTCTTTTCTTGCAGCTAGAACTGCACGGCCTGACAGCTAACACCTTTGACACAATGTAATGATATAGATGTAAGAACTTAATGTAAATATGTGCTCAAAGCTTCGCCTTTAATTGAATCCTCCTTCATCTCCAGACAAAAAACCTCCACCATTTATTTATTGTCCTTCATGTTGAATTATTACAATGAGATGGGGGGAGCCATTAATTAGACAGGAATGTAAGATGTCTCGATGCCAACCATTTGTCTCGCAAGTGATTACTTAGAGAAAAGCTTTTTCTTTGATGCGTGGCTGAAAGCCACCATATTCTCAGGGAGTTGTACAGGAATGAAGATAAAGAGATGGCACCATTCAAAAACATTAAACTGGTGCAGTCACAACGACCACAGATCTATTACAGAGACACAAAGACCACATCATTTATGGGGACATGTCATTAACCTGTCCACTAACAGACATTTAGGGACATTCATACATGTAAATGTCTGATTCTGTAAAGAGGCTGCAGCAACCTTTGCTGGGATCACCCATCTTTAAAAACTGCTGTATATAAAAAAAAACATTTTTACTGGATGCACACTATATGCTGTGCAAAATACATTCCACAGAAAAGCGCACATCCTCTTTGAAATAATGCTTATACAGTTACAGGTACACTCAGCTTGAACTGGAGTCCAGATTGAACATGAGCCAAACTGGAAGAAACTATCCCCCCAAGCATTTATGAGAAATTGTGTTTAGAAGTTATGAAAAAGTGAGTGAATCCTCAGCCTCAGAAGCTCCTATTGTTACCTTATACAGATGCACGTCAAGACAAAATATATATATATAGGGCTGTTCCATAACCTTTTATTTAAACCCTTCCTTTGTGGAATCACCACTGCATTTATAGTGTCATTATTCTGTTCAATTCAACCTTCGGACCGATGGACTCAAATTATCTCTGAGCACTTTTTGATATGATGCAGAATTCTTTGTTGAATAAATGGCTGCAAGCTGTTCTCAGACCTAGAGACAGTAAAGCAGCCCTGAATCTTTAGAGTTCAGTCACAGCACTTCACACTTGGTATGAGGTTTTCTCATGAAAAGCAGTCTTTGGTTATACCATGATTAAGACTAAGAATTACTTTATTAATCCCTATAAGGAAAATAGGTAAATTATGACATACATGAATATTCTGGCAATTCTTTAACCTGCTTTTACTTTGTGATATCATATGGCATTACAGCAGCACACATTAATATAAGGTTTATATGTGAGTTACTTTCCTGTATATTACAGCACTAAATTACTAAATATTTTGTTTCAGTAATTCATCCAGGGTTCCATTCAGTCTTTAGTTTAGTCAAGGAAATGAAACATCAGTAAAGGCAGCCTTGCTGCTCCATGAGGCCACGTGCAAAAAGCTGCTTCTCTATAAATCAGACTTTCTATTAGTCCTTCGTGTGATCATGGCTATTTGTCACTTTGCTTTGTCTCCTTCCCAAGTGCTTCCTCAGTGGATGATAAGAACCCAATGAGAGCAAACACATGTGATTTCTCTATAGTATCTCATCAGACCAACAATAACGCTACAATGTGCGTTTGCACTGCACTCCAGAAATGTGATTTTTGTCAATTTCAACTCACAGCACTGCACAACAAAGAGCCGAGTTTCACTGCCATTTATGTGCTATAGGCCTGTGTCTCTGACTTCATTTATGTGATCATGTCTAAACCCCTCTGTCTTCTGGAAATCGGGTTTTCAGCGATGATTAGAACACGGGCACGGCAGCAGAGCGTGGAGGTTATAAACATGCTAATCCATTCAGAAACATGGGTAAACATTAGTGTTGTTTTCTCACATAAACAGTGTGTGTGTGTGTGTGTGGGGGGGGGGGGGTAGAAAATGAGGCAGGGATGTAATGCGGTGCAGGCTGTGCTGTGGTGCTTCATATTTAAATCACTTGGCAGATTTGAAGCTAAATGTGCATCATTTCCAAAAAAGTGCTGATATTAAAGAGTTTTAAAGTTTATGACATGATTGTTGGTGTCTCCATCTGTCACTTCTTTTGCCTCCATTCCCACAATTCCCTCTGTCTCTCACTCCTTCATGGTTCTGTATTGCTGTATCACTATCAGCACCAAGTCAGAAATGTTCCTGTTATTGATGCACACCAATGCACAGCCTCAGACAGGAGCAGACAGCATGAAAAGAGAAGCTGCTGAAATAAATACATATGTAATGAGGGAGAAGGGCCCGCCAAATGGCTTGCCAATTTGTGTTTGTCAAAGGGTGAGCTGGGGTTGCATTGACATATAGATCTATAATGGAGGCACTTCTTAAGTCTTTTAGCAGGGTCTTACTCAAGGCATCACACCTACCCACCCACCAGCATTGTGTCTTCTGAGAGGTACTAAATTAGCAACCGGCCCAATTTTCTTTATTATAGAAAATTGTTTTTTTCCAAAGAAGACTTGAAGTCACTCACTGGCTGTCTTCATGGAGGAAAATCACACACCATTTCTGCAAAAAGGTAAAAGATGCAACACGGAGCTGCCAAGATGAGTATTACAACAGCAATTTCAGGTGCTATACTTTTCAGGTGCAGAAAAGTATAGCTGCTGCACTCAGTTAGTAAACTCCACAGAGATTTGCAGGTGGATTTCTGAGCAGCCATGACCATAAATGTGGTTACAACATTTTTATCTTGGTCACAGAAAACACAGGTGGAGCATTGGAGTTAGTGTGTAAATAAAACAAAGAAGAAGAAGATTAAGCACTTAGTAGGTGAAATTCATTTTGAAGTATATAGTATATTGTCTAATAGTGCTGAATGTTCCATTCAGTTTGCAGGATGTGCTGTAGATAAATATGACTGGATTACAATTTATGATTTTCTTTTTAATCATTTTTCAAGGGTAAAAACTGCCAACAAGCAAAACTCCTCACTACAAGGCCTGATGGGCAGACAAAGCCATTTGTTCAGCACTGCGCCTTGTCTAAATACAAAGTACAGTAAATACAGTAAGAACTGTCTGATTTATTTTTTCTTTCTGCTAAAAATGTGTTATGTAAGCTGTCAGTAAAGTAAAAGATCTTGAAGTAGAGCAGTGTAATACAAAGCAGTTAAACAACTAAATCACTGTGTCATACAGCATACTGTGTAGAAGAGCTCCAGCATATACAGTGTTTTTTTATTCCTTTAGACAGATCAACAGAAGGAAAAGTTGAAAGCGTGTAGACATTAGTGTATTAGTTTAATAGAGCTACAGTCGACTCCTGATAGATCAGCACAGCTCAGACCTAAACAGCCTCATCTACAAACCATGCTAACTGCTTAGCATGTTTAGAGCTTTAACCAGTTTCTCACAAGATCAGATGACAGTCCATCTTGTCAGATTTCAACCCATGTGACAGAGGCTGATCCACAGCGCTGCAGACCAATCAGCAACTAATGAGGAATGACAGGCTGCAGTGGGCATGACTTATGTGCAATGATGGTCTTTGACTAAGAGATGTGGCCTGACTGGTTGTAGGTAGCCAATGAAAGGCGGAGACAGACAGGTCAAATGTCCAATCACCGGCTGTGTCAGCTAACAGGAAGGTTCCACATATTTGCTGAAAGCATGTGGAACATCAGGTTCAAGACTAGCTTAGCTCACTGCATTTATCTTTATTTTAGGACCTCTGTCCAGTGATTTGTTACATTTCAGCCACCTCAGCCTAAAATAGCTTGACACATTTTTCTCTAAATTGTTCTCTGGTCATAAAACACTAGAATTACATGTAATTGCAAATAATATATACTATACTAACATACTAGGAAAGACTTGGCATGTGGTGGTGGGGGAAACATGTGAGAAAACAGATGAAGGTCACCCATCAACAATACAACAACATTAATGTAAATAAGCATAGCGGCTCTAAAGCTACTCAACTCATGAATGTCAGCCGTGTCCTTGACTTTATCTTGGCCCATATTTACATGTTTCAGTTTCTCAAAGTCATTCATACTGTGGGCCTGGATTTAATGTGAAACAGTGGCTAGAAAAACACTGTTTAATTATCTTAAGCTCTCATGATTGCAGAATCTTTGCTGCGCAGCATTTCCCTTGAGAAATTTTGTTTAAAAAAAAAGCTTGCTTCTTTGTTTAGCAATGCAGCGTTAGCCTGCACTGATCACCAGAGGTGTAGTGAAAGAGAGGCGTGCAGTGGGTGTGCAGCAAATATGTTGGCCTGAGAGGTGATGGAGACGTGTCAGCGGAACTCTGATCACAGTTACGGTTGTTTCCCCCAACGGAACACATCTCTTACGTTTGCATGAAAAGTCGGTTACTGTACATGCATGAATGCAACAACCATGTTTACTGTTGGCTTCATTCAGCAGGGGAAATTGCCGTGTGATTGTTTTTTTTTTTTTCACCGATTCCGGTTCTTGTTGGAGCATTTCACATATCACAACATGAATGTTATATAAGTACTTAAAGTGACAACTTGCAATTTTCACAGTGCATCTTGAAACTAAAGAGATTTTACATTGGCTTTTCTCCATTGTAGTGTAATGACAGTGTTTGTCATAATTCAGTCCACTAAAATGACAAGCAAATTGACAATTCTGCCAGAGAAAACAGGAAATAAACACAAAAATGCTGCCAAGTGTGTGTTAAATGTGTTACCATCTTCTCTTCTTTTATTAAAGATCATTCAAGGAAAACTGTTTCAAATTTGTGCATGTCAGAATTAAAATGACATACGTTTGGTACTGTTATTAATATCGCTCTCACTGAACATCTTAAAAGATTACTTCAGCAACACTGCTCAAAGCATATCACTTAAAAATGCTAACCATAGCTTGTTTTATGCTAATTTGGCGCCTTCCTTTATGTTATTATTTTGCTCTGCACATCTTTGAATCATTTACATGTGAGGCTGCTGACTTCTGGGACATAGCGTTTTTAAGCATAATGTCATGTATGCGGCCATTAAGTGCACATTTAGGGCGAAACTATGTCAACGCTCATTCTAAGGCTGCATGTCATGCTGCCAGAGGAAATTGCACGCCACATAAAGAGAAGTCCCAGTACAACATCCCAGTATACCTCCTCCCACCCATACACACAAACAGGATTGTAGATCCTAGTTAGTTATGGCAGCATTTAAAAAATACGTTTTTTTTTTAAATTTGTATTCTCTGATTTCAACATAATTTCTATCGCGATCAAGTCCCTGTGAAGAGTCTGAGCAGGTATGTATGTAAATGGCAGCTGATTGACTAATTCTAATTTCAGCCTGTTTTAGTCCAAGTTGTCGATGTTCACAGTGCCTCAGAAACTCCTCTGTCAGACTTGCTACAAATGTGCCGACAGTGAAGTTGCCCAGGCAATAAGCATGATCCCTGATTGACGAACCATGATTGCAAGCCTAACATCAGGGAGTAGCTGATGTTGCACCTGTAACGAAAAAAAAAAACTGAAAAAAAAACATCCATGCTCCTCCACTCAATCTGCATACAGCTGCTGCACATCCTGAGCATTCAGACTGTGTGTTATTTTGTTGGAGCAAATGCTAATTTCTCTCAGTAAATACAGGAAGCAACAGTGTGTATATTTTTAGCTCGCAGATAATCAGTCAATCAGAGATACATTATGCAGTTATATGCTGCAGCACAGTCGGTCTGTGCGTGGTTTACAAACAGCCTGCACTTTGCTTCAGTGGAGAGCCAACCGGATCCCTATGGACAGAGTGAAAGAAAAATCACGCGCACACCAAGTTCATATTATACGCTGTGCAAGAGTACCTTACATGATTTTTTTTTCCCCCCGCTGTCCACTGGCTGCAAGGCAAGAAAATGGAAAACCCTCACCAGCATTTCCTTCTGACGATATTACCACTCCCTCTGTTCTCTCTCTCTCTCTCCCTCCTCTCTGTCACCTCTGACATCAGAGAAGCTGCACCAGAAAGCTGTGCGGTAATGTTCACCGACTGGAGCTCACACCAGAGCCTACATCACTCGACAAGCCTTCTCCAGCACACACACACACACACACACACATTTCACATGCTTTCCACCCCCCCCCCCCTCCCTTTTATCCCTGCGTTGCCATCCTATCCATCTTGTACCGGAGCACACAGAGTGCAGTAGTGGAGGCATTACAGGAGATCTGGGACCAAACTGTCTTCATTCATTCTCTCTGCCAGTGCCGTCTTTAGAATCCCCCCACACCACCACCACCACCAATACCACCACTGCATGTCTTCCTCCTCCTCCTCCTCCTCTGTTTCCCTTTATGGGATGCACGTGCATTGTGTGAGCCTAACTTCTACCGCAGCGATGGCAGCTGAGGCCTTTATCTGGCAGGGGAACAGGATCTCATCTACAGAGCTGCCCCCGGCTACCACACACACACACGGACACATACATTAAGCCTCGCCGATGCACTCACAGAGGAAGGGAAATAGAATTCCAATTTAAAGTAGCTTGCAGAAAGACAACAGGGGTGGGTCTGTTTGTGCCTTTGTTTGTTTCTCCTCCTGCCTTGTTATGCAGCCCCTTGAATATCAAAATTAATAAGAAAACATGATTTGCATTATGGTCAGCCACTGAAAGGAAAAAAAACACTAAATAAGTTTGTTGATGATGAGCAGAGGCACAGCCCAGCGTCAGCATGTACAACACACAGCAATATGTCACTAGTTCCATTCAAATTTAGACGTGCCAGGCTAAAATGATTGGCTCTTTAATTAATTGCATTATCATCAGCAAACACAGTGATTTTCTCCCAGCCATGAAAGCTCCTGAGAGAAGACAGATATAATGTAGCTGAGGCTACTATCCCCTCAGCCATTGCAGGTGGGGGAAGCAACAGGCATCACAGCACTGCCACATAGTCACAGTGCCCCCTACTGGCTGCCACCACATCAACACCCTCAGAGAGCATCACCCCCTTTGGCACTTCATCCAGCAGCAAAAAGCCAAGGGGGAGGGCATTTGTGCTCAGAGCCATGGGACACTTGGAGAATGGCATCCCTTCAGAATATGAAAAGGATTTGCTGCCAAGTGTTTGGCAGTCCGTGCAGTGCTCATGCATACTCGATTTCAGGGTTGCATTTGATAGAAAACAGCTTTACATGATAGTGGGATGTGAATGTGTACCATTGAGATGGAAAATATTCAGCTTCCCATGTAAAGCATTTGTAGGTTGCCAGGAAGAGGTTTAGAAATGGAGTGAGAGTGTATCCATCAGCGGCACAAAGGTTCAGAGGTTCGCAACGCATGGATCTATTTGGTGTTTCTGAAGTGTTTCTGAACTGAATCTACATATTTGAATGTATGTATTCCATCCAGTCTTTCTGAACATGATCAAAAAGACCTGACACGTTCCTCATTATTGCATTTTACCAACAGAATTCACCCTTAAATAGGATTTCTACACGTAGAAGCAGAGCAAAGCAGATAGAGACACTGCCGACAGGTCGTCTGGAGACAAACACTGAAGCTGATCCGTATATGCTGAATAATGGAACAACTGTTTGGACACTGCGTGTTAGCAGCTGTGAGGAGACTTTACTGGGATATCAGGAGATTTTCTGATTTACAGCAGGAACCTACTGTCATATAAAACTCAGCTAAAAACTCTGGAAGGCAACAAGTGTGCAAGAATTCAGCTTCAATTACAGAATCTAAGCTCCCCAGTGAAACAGATGTCATGCTATGGAACCGTGTGTTCGTGCATTATGACTTCACCGCCCTAAAGCATGGGAGGATGTTAATTCTGATTTAAGGTGATTTTCTCCTTTAACCTCTGCCTCCCAGACTCTGTTTCTACATCAGCAACTGTCTGCACTAATACTGCTGGAAACAGACACAGACTTGTTCTGCTCAAGTGATTCGGTTTGTTGGGGAAACAGCAGCAGCAGAACAGACATATGGTTGAACTGGGCAGAGCATATGTCCCCAAAATTCATGCTTGAGTCCATCTCTACAAACATGACAAACCCAGGCCAACATCCCCGGGCAAAGAGTCTGCTCCTTGCTTCTTTCAAATGACTCCCAAGTGTTGCATGTGTGCGCTGCAGTAACAGCCTTTCGGAGGACAATTCTGTGCAGTAGAAATGCTAGAAAACACAGAGATTACTGTTTTATTTTAACAACCCGTAACACCGTGACACCAAGACAAGACAGAGCTGCTAGGACAACTTCTCCCCAAAAAACGTGGTATTATAAAAGTACACTAGCCTGAGCATTTAAAGAGGCATTTTAAGAGGTGCGGAAATGATTAAAACGATAAAACTTACTTTGAAAACATTAAGGAACTGATCCATTTCTAAGGGAGTGACCACTTCACTGGTCCATCACTGGAGGCTAGCTTTCTATAAAAGCCTCTCTAACTCACCTCACCTCATTAAACACAGTGAAGAGCAACCACGATGGACGCAGTCAGAGCCTGAACGCCAAAAGCAGACCTGGGTAAGCTATGGTGGATGATACCGACCAATCTACACCACCGACACAATGCAGTGTAGATTGATCAGAACAATCAAAAGTGCGCTATGGTCCTACACAACTACTTGTGGTGCTTTAGCTAGCTTCTTGGAAATTACATGAACATCATGGCAAAGGAAAAGAGACGTGAGACAAGATTAACTGTGATGGCATTGTGTGTAGCTTATATTTTATTACTTCTTACTGTAAAGCACTATGTTGAAATGTTGCTTTATGAATATTTAATGTAGAATTTTGGGAGATGCCTGATGTTACAAGTAAAATCAGAGGTAAGCCTTTCAAATAATGCAGCAATATAATAAATAAATACATACATACATAAATAAATCAAACAGTTGTGGCTGCAGTGTTGAACCCTGAGGTGTACTTGATTAGAAGAGAAAAGGTTCATGTTTAAAGATAAGTAAATTATGCACAAAGCACCACTGCTGCGCGTGCCATTAGTGACACACCACTTTATAGTATATTCAAGCCGAGCCAGTGAGGTTGTACCACCTCGTCACTGCACTGAAGATTCTTTCGTTTGTGTCATTGCTATGAATAAAATTCGGTTTAGGGGCATATGTATCCTCACATTAAAACATTTAACTAAAACCAAAGTGCTAATGTGGAATAAGGGATTAAAATTAAAGATTAAAATGGTGCAGATTTACTTGCACAGCGGCTCTTTAAACTGCAGTTGATCCTGAGTAGGATTACTTGATCTTGTGAAACCAACAAAGCAACAAGGATCTAACACATGACACCCCCCCTCACCTCCTCCTCCCTCACCTCCTCCTCCTCCTCCTCCCAGCTGAAAGAGGAGTGCTGCTTCTCCTCTGTATGTTCGTTCCAGTCAGCAGGTTCACATGGACACCATCCAACTTCCCTGCAGTCTGCGGGGCGAACAGAAGGTCTCTGCAGTAATCTGTTGCCATTTCCTTTACAACCCAGCAATTAACTTCACCCAGTGACAAAACAAAGATTTTTCTCAATGCAATCTAAATAGGAAGTGATTTTCATTTTGTTAAAAAAAAAACACCCACACAGGCTCCCATGGGGATTCAGATGATGTGTAATTGAAGTTTAATGGGTCTTGGTAGCAATAACAAGCAGCAATGAATATTAATATTTTAAAAAGACAATAGTGCTCTGGATGGGTTTAGAGTCCTAGAGCTGCTACAGTGCAACATGTCAAAGGCTGAAAAAGGGCATCTGCTAGCACTAGTGTGACCTGCTGAGCGGGAGCAGAAGCGCACAAGTTCAGATTCGGTGTCATAGTTCAGCCAGACTCAATGCAAAAACAGATGGTGCAGTTAGGAGTAGAGGCGACGCAGAGAGACACAGATAAGCCGCTGCAGCAGCCTTGCTCTCAGATTCCTTTTTAGAGCAGGCTGTAATTATTCAGGGAGAGTCAGCCGAGCTCCATGCTGTTTGTCAGCATCACCCTGCTTCACGCTCATACACTTCCTCACATTCATGCTGGTAGACAACCACGGCCTGCTACTGTCAGGCACAGAGTAGCCTTAACTGGTGAGGCAGGAGGCCGTCCTCACAAGCAGCAGGGATAGCTGCAGAGCAGAGGAGGACAAGTGTGTGGTCTCAGAGCTCATAGAACATCTAGGACTTAACACCAATCACAGAACCACATGCTGCTTCTGGACATACCTGATGTCAACATGCAATAAATGATCCCTTTACAAGTACACAGTACTGTGATCACACCTGTTAAATAACTCTGAAGGTGGATCCATCCAAAGATCCAAGACTGGTATTGGACGAGCAGCGCACATACCTTTAAAAGATGAGCCTTCTCCACATGACCAAGCGGACAGACGTAATCCCGATATGACGTCAAGGCAAAGAATCTCTGCACTGTCTCCAAACCGCTGGCGATACATCCCACTTTGTTAGAACAACTAAAGACAACACAACGTGATGTTCCACACGCTCATTCAAAAGCCAGCGCGACTACTGCATACATCTGTGCATGCGCAAACAAAAGTCACCTGTCAAAATATTCAATCATGTTTTTGCAAGATCTTAAAATCTATTACCCAGGTTAAAATGTATACCTTTATACAATGGTTCAGTGACCAGACTCCAGTGAAATTACATCTTTAGATTTTAATTAGAAATAAATAAATGAATAAATAAATAAATAAATAAATAAAACTTTTTTTTAATACATACAAATGTACATACAAATGTAATGATGGGTCTGGATTGTTTATACTGTTTAGATAATATGAAGACCCTGTTCTAAAACTGGTTAAATAAGGGCTAAAATTCTTGTTAATGGTGAGTAGATGTCTGATAAATGTGGTGTGTGGGCCACAATGCAATTAAAATTTAATTATTGGAAAATTTTATATATATATATATATATATATATATATATATATATATATATACATGCCTATGAGGCCTAGATATACAGTTCAAATGAATTGCAGAAGCATTTGAGATAGTGTGTGTATAAAAAGCTGAAAGTAAAAGATAAGTGATTGAGCAAGTTAGCTACTGTAAGCGGTTGAAATAGTTGGCAAAAAAAGTTAATGAAAAAAGTCTGTGTATTAATTCACAACCAGAATCACTGTGGTGGACAGGGTGCCAGGAAGTTTTAAAGCATCTTTTTTTTTTTTTAAACTATTTTATCCTCATCCACCACCTCCTGCCAGGCAGCACCACCTTCCATGCAGTGAACTCAATTAAACTCTGCTACTGACCCATTTCCTTAGCAATGAGCTCAGGGATGTATCTGACAAATGCAAGTTCATGCCTTCATGTGCCCGCGGGACTGTGGCTTCAAGGAACACTCAGTAAGATCAAAACTCTGAGTTAGCGTAATCATATGCAAATGTCTAAAGCTCAAAGAGACTGGCTGTGAAGCAGACCCAGGCGGAGGAGCGTTAGTTCCTTCCATTGTTTTTCACCACCGTGCTGCAGTGACTGCAGTCAACACTGCAGGTCAGCAACTTCAATCAAAGGGTTAATTCTAACACTCAAGATGCATACTGATTGTCTGATAAGACAGTAACTTGCAGCAGTGGAATGTCTCCTTGTGGAATAAGATGCAGGCTTCAAAGAGAATCTATTAGCAGATGAAGTGGTAATGATTTTAGGACACAAGTCCATTAAAAGACATTTTCTTTTAAGAGTGGAAGAGAACGCTTGTGGGTTTGTGGAGTCCAGTTCTGCTCCTATCAGCTCCAGTATGGAGAAAAAACAAAAAAACAAAAAAAAAAACAAGAGCACTGGGCCACTGGGACATTCCTGTGCGCATTATCAGCGCTCCTTAACTATTCTAAACTGACATCAATTGCTTTGCCGACTTTATCCCAATGGACCTTGTTAGCTCCATTAAATGGCAAAATGAGCCAACTTCTAAGTCCTGCTCTGGCACTGGGAGCTATGAGTCCTGGCTGCACTGTTGTATTAGATGGTGAATGTAAAAAGATATCACACTAATTACTGAAGGGACACAGGTTTGGAAAGGCTAAATATTTGTACATTTGTTAGCACATGTAGCCAGTTTGTCTTGGCAATCATAGAAAAACATTTCCATATAGAAAATGCAGCTATCACATATATATATAATAAAATAAAATAACATAATGCAATGGAGGCATTTATGTATGCATAATCCAGGATTATCTCTATAATGTTTTCACGTAAACTGCGTGTGTGTGTGTGACCTCTGACCTTTCACTGCTTAAATGTATATTTGGCCATATTTGGCAACATCAAGAAGCAATCTGATTGGAGTTATCTCACTGACAGATGGTTCTTCCAATCATCTGCCAAGAATCCTTTAAACATGTCTGCCCTTTTCCAAACACAATAAACAACAATAGGCGTACTGTTTTTAAAATACCTTTAATGTAAAAATCCCAGACATGTAATTTCACACTCAGCTTATGACAGTAGTAATGTTCCTTTTCTCTGACATTCTCTGTATTCCCTTTGCAGTGATAATTTATTAAGTGCAAATGCAAATCATCCCAATGAATAAAACAATATCCCAGACATTTAGCTTCTTTCCAGCTAAACCCAGACAGCTGACACATTTTGAAGGTGAGTTGAAATGGAGAGAACAGGTTGCTGTGGCAGTGCTATAGCTGAGCGGGGAAAAACTGAGGACAGGATTAGATTAGATAGTGCAGTTCCATCCTGACATACAGAGTTTGGAAATGCTAACCAGGTTTACCAAGGAGAGTCAGCCTGCTATATTACTGCAGAATCACATGAACACTCTCGCTCTGTGTGTGTGTGTTTGTGTGTGTGTGGACAACTAAAGAGCGCCTTTCTCACCAATCTCTTGACAGATGAGACCACATGTAACCATGGTAACCAGGTTTGTGAGCTGTAATCTCAGTAGTGCCAGAGTAACTCGTAGTATTTGAACTAAATTTGACAAAACTAAAGCTGATACACATGCAATTCCTCACAAGTAAAGTTTGAAGCGCTGTAGATTGGATCAAGATCTGAGGAAAATAACTCATTGCTGCCCTTTGAGAGGCTATAGCTGACATTTCACCACCTTGCCAATCAGATAAGCACAAACGTCCCAGAGATGGAGGTCCCTGCACTATGTCAGCTTTAGTTTGAAGGACGTAACCCCGACATCACAAAGGGAACTTTATGTGAAGAAGGGGGCGGTACGTGTTACTGAAAATAGGAGAAGCTATGGGATGCTGCAGTCGTATGGAATCAGTTCATTCAACAGAGAGAATACTCCTGTGCTCCACGTTCACTGCTGTCATCATCACAACTTCCTGCTTCCATGCCAGTTTCCAGTCTCCTGACAGATTATAGATAGATATGCCCATACATAGTATATATATATATATATATATATATATATATATATATATATATATATATACACGTGTCTGTGTCACACTTGACAGAGCAACAAGAGGTTTATTTCTTGAAACCTGGAGGGAGTCAAGGGGACACAGGCAAACATGTTGATCACAGCTCAATAAGCAGCACTCGAGGTCATCAAGAGCTTCTTAAGTGAGACAGGCTGACCGTTTCCCTGGCAACAGGCTACACTGATGAGCAAACAGGAGATCCCCAGACAATGTGAACGTGCATACATCCACATGTCTGTGCATTTACAAGTCTGGATGTGTGGCTGTTAGACACTGTGTGTATATTTTAACAGAGATTACAACCTTTAACTGTGGCATTGCAGGAAGATGTTTGTCCTTTTTCTTTTAAAAAAAAAGAAGTCATAAATTGTATGTATTAAATTGTATATTATACTGATTAGTATAAGCAGTGTGATGAAAAATCTGATTTTCTGAACTAAAATGCCTCATAGTCAAATAAGACGGTGTTTCCATCAAAATAGTGGAAATTAGGCAAAGACGAACATAAAGGAGCACATGATGAGATATTATTACAACGTCAGATTACAGTGGGATTTACTGTGGTGTAACTTTGTCTTGCAGAACCAGCTTTAGTGACTTCACAGAGAGAAATCCTATCTACCTTCATATGACTATGCCAGTAGTATCTTAAGATGTGCTTAACATCCTTACTGATTATGTTAACATGCTCATATATAGCAAGTCTAATGTGTGGTACTATACTTAGTTTGCTGAAACTTACTGATTAGCATTAATCCAACAGCTGAGGCTGATGGGATTAGTTTTGCAGGTCTTCAGTCATAAACCAAAATGCCAGTGAAATAAAAATACTTATGTGTTAAGTAAATCGTTATATCATCCTTTGGAAAACATCAATGTCTGAACCTAATTTGTATGCAATCCAATTAGCTTCTAAGTCCTATAGCCACACAGTAGCTGTCGTTGCAAAACATTAATAGCATGAAGAAACTTTTTCCTGTGGGGAAATGTTACAACAGAGAAACCAACACCACAGAGGCCGATAAGATTAACATAGGAGAAGAAACAGTCCAACAGGCAACAGCTATAATGAACCTACTGAGGCATCTTGGTCACCTGAATGCAGACAGCTGTAATACACAGTTCCCCCACAAGGAGAACATCTATTTACTATTTGAACTCTTAGACCAGAGCCTGCACCATTACCTGCGCCACAGACACTTCCAGTGTCTTCCACCCCCTGAGGTAAAGTCAGTGTTACATCAGCTCTGCTCCACCTGCAGGCGGTTGGAATTGTGCATGCTGACCTGAAACCACGGAATATCATGGTTGTGAATGGCAAGGACAACCCGATCAAGGTGAGGATTATTGACTTTGGCCTAGCTCAGATTGCCTTTGAGACCAACTCTGAGACCTATGCCCAAAGTCTCCCTTACACCACATGTGCTCCTGGACATTCCCTTTAACGAGGCCATTGACATGTGGACTCTGGGATTAATAGCTGTGGAATTGGACGTCCACTCTACGCCGAGACTGACCCCTACAACATGCTTAGACTGATAATAAGTACTCGGGGCCAGCAGATCACGTCCTCGACTGCAGGAATTTGACTGAAGAGTATTTCCAGCCTCAAAATAACAGACAACAGCACTGGGCTCTCCAAACAAAACAGAAAATGACTCTGTCCACAATAAATACTACTTCCTTGATGACCACATATGGCACACTGGACAGGGTCCCACCCTGGTCAGCCTCTTTTGGTTGATCTAATAAAACGGCATGGCCAGAAAAGACCTGAAAGAACCAAATCATCCAATCATTGCTGCCATTCACTCTCCAAGCTCCCACCCAGACAATACAATGGGCATCAGTATGGAGGGCCTCCAGACTAGGGAGCAACAGTCCTAATGCAATGAAGCAACACCAGAGATCGATTGAAACAGTGACCAAAGTCCAGCTGTCTCCTAGACTGCACTGTCACTATCACCACATACTAGTGGGCTGCAAAGATGATGTCTCCAAGTAAACAAGAGTGCAACAAGAAGTCTCCACAGATAAAGAGGCATCAAAGAACATGGTGTCTCCTATCTGACCAAACACCATGAAACCAAATTCCTACAAATAAAATCAGATAAGAAAAAAATCTAAATGTTCAATTTAGTTCAACTGACATCATTGCAAATAATGTCCTCATAAAGATAGGCATACAAGAGTTTGAGCTTGTGTGTGTTAGTGAGGATGTGTGCGTATGTGCATTAAGGCAGGGTCATTGAGGAGTAATAGGATAGCTCAGCCCTGCTCCTTCTCTGGACACCCCTGGCAAAGACAGGCCTCCTAAATCATCCTCACATCTCTGAGCAAGATGGAGGACCTGGCATCGCCTCTCCCTGGCCTCCATCCCCACTGCACGCCGCAACCACTCTCCCCACTGCGGTGCAGATACTGCTCGCAGCCGTAATTTCCTTCCATTCTCCTGGAGGACTGGAATAATATCTACTCAGCATTCTGTAAATATCCATTGGGAGAATGTGCTTCAGTTCATCGCAGCTGTGCCACATTTACTGTTTACCAGCCCGGCTGCTGATCCTCAGCTTCTGCTCTTTGTTATTGAACTTTTCATCTCACACTTCCTAAGGAGGAACAGGGCGTGGAAGGTGAAGGAGCCTAAGCTGCTTTTATTCTTTATTCATGTTCTGCTGACTCTTATTCAGGGTCATGAAGAGGCCAGAGCCACTTACACCGCATGTGTACACATGAGACCTTTTGCAAATAAAACTTTGAATTTAAGCTACTTTGTATTTCATATACTTTGAAAATCATGTTGTTTTATGTCCAGACAGCAACAAAGCTTAGCAGGACAACACAGCAAATGAAAAGGAAACAGGCTATTTTTAGTATTCACAAAGATACAATGTTCATTACTAGTCCACTGTTCTGAAGAAGTAAGAGGAACATGCTGCAAATTAAGTGAACTTTCAACCTTTAAAGGCTGCATTAAGGCTAAATCAAGTAAAAGCTCATAACACAGATACAATAGACAGATCCACTGTAGTTCAAGTAAAGCTGCAATTACATGTTGTTTTATATTAGTAATGTATGGAATGTTTACCTGTGTTGAAAGAAACTCACTGTTTTTCTGTTTCCTGTAGAACCTTAATGTGCGGCGTCATGTGACAGGTAGACCTACAATGTAGTTTGAAGCATGTTTGTAGTCCAATTAAAGGCATTAAAGCCATTTTATGTGAACCAATACAAACGTCAAACGAAAGAGCAGAGACCACAAATTGAGCTCTCACTGTTATTCCACTGCACTTATGCTTAGAGGACAGATCTGAACTAATGAGTCTATTTGAAAGGGTTGATGCTTTGATTAGGATGTCTGTTGTAGCTCAGCTCAATTCAAAGCTGCTTTCCAACTATCAATTAGACAGATTTAGACAGTTATCATGTGGCAATAATTAGCTCAACAATGCTAAATTTATCTTATCAGTGGCAGATAATTAATAAATGTGAGAATGTACATGCACTGTCTGCCATTTCTCAGTAAAGCCTTACATGCCAGCACAGCTTTTTCCTTCATCTCCTAAGATATGATAGAATATATATATATATATATATATTGAATAAAGTCCTGCTTCATATTCTGTCTCTCTTAGTCTTCTAAAAATGGGCCCCAAGTGCCTCAATTTTTTTCCGTCACCATGACAACCAAAAGCGGAAGAGGCTATCTAGTTTTCTGTCACTGCATCTCACCCACAGACTTGCTGCCCCTGTTCAACAGGAGTAATCTAAAAAGAGATAGGAAAACTTTTACAGTGTTTTGGTCTGACAAACAAAATTTACACTGCACCTTATCAAGCTGCCGACTCTGTTTGGTCTTATCAGCTCATGTTTTGTCTCTGGAGCTTATGTGTGCAATGAGCAGAATGGAGAAACATTTAGGAAGATCCCATGGTGATGAACCTGGTGTGACATACAAGATCCTACAGTTAAGAAAAATAAGTAACTCTCCACAGCCGAGGCTTCCAGAGGCAAAATGCAGCAGTGTGGAGAGGAGAGATGAAAGCAGCTGCTTCTTTATTTATCAGGAGAACAGAAACGCTGCTGTGTGCCTCCACTGCTGTCAATCCATCAAGATCTTTGTCAGCTTTTTTTCCTCTGGCACTGGTGCTCAAACCGCAGCACCAAAACTAATGGAAACAGGAAATGAAGGCATTAGCAGAATTTAGTGATAGCGGTTTAATTGCCTCTGAATCAAATAAGTGGATTAATGAGAAGAATTGTTTTATTGTGATAAAGCATCCAAACAAAACACTCTGAAGCACTGTTAAATTTCTACAGTCAGGAGCAGAATACACATCAGGACTGAGAGATGAGGAAAAAACTCAGTGTCAGGGATCATTTATGATGGGATATCCTCTGTAGATGGTACTTATGTGGTGTCTGTAACATCCATACTAATGCACAGGCAGGTTGTGTAGTTCACAATTCAGTCCAACAGAGATCTTGTTTCCCACAAGTGTAGGGCTCAGATGTGCAACACTGACATGATCTATTATAAGAAATTATTGAAGGCTGCCAAATGCCCCAGCTATGAAATATTGGCCTATGGGCCAGTGCAAACTTGTGGTATGTGTTTTTTTTTTTAATAAAGTTGAATTGTGAAACATTTCTGCCAAAAAAGATGCCATGTAGACACAACATAAAATCACATAAAGTCACGGTGGAGTATAAGTCATGTCTCAGACCTCCAGGAAGTGATTTACAGCAGCTAAGACATCATCGACCTGTCAAATGGATGACCATCAAGCTCCTTCTTAATCCTGAAGAACAGGTAATAGTCTGAAAGAGACAAATCAGATGAACTGGAAGTATTCCAACCATTTGTCCTGCAAGGAGTTTCAGGACCCAGCAAGCTGAATTCAGCATCCCACTTCCTCAGTATGCTGTAAGAGTGGAACTGCGTATTATGAGAGCCGGTTCCCTTGTTTTTTTACCCTATAGCCCACAGTTTTAGACACAGAAATACACTGCTTATAACGATGATTAAGCACCTGGTACTGAGATTTCCCACTGGTCCAACATCTACAGTATAAATTTACTAACATAATGTGAGGACAGTACCTACAGTACTGAATCCATTCTCAGTGAGCTGAACTGGTCATGTTTTCCTAAATCCTGCCTGTCTGAGCTGTGGGACAGAAACAGAGAAGCTTAAACATCTTAACATAAAAAATAATAACACGAGAGAGAGAATACACTTAAACAGATTCACAATTTGCATTATGATTTTTTTTATTATGAGAGAAATATGCCTTTTCATTGTTCGTCACCCTGAGGGTGGGAATAAAACATAAATAAAACATTCTTACAAAATGCTGCAATAAATCACAAATCAAACAATTCATTTTTTACATTTGATTTGTTTTATACATAATTCATATTTACACATTTGCCCTTTTTTTTTTACATTGTGGAGAGTGAAACAACTGTGTACCATTTGTATAGTACAAACATCCTTCGTTTCAAAGCAGAGGTATAAAAGCTCTCCTCTCTCTCCTGAGAAGATGCTGGGTTCTACTCTAGTGCATTTTATCATTAAGATTTAAGGCTACGCAGGGTTGGCCTGATGGACATACTCGTCTCATGGAGAGGCTTATCATCATCGGGGAGGGAGTACGTTTTCCTGACTTGCGCCTGCTGATTGTCCCTCACAGAGACAGGTTTGTAGTTCTGCCCGGTCGCTCCCTCCAACATTTTGCCCCCCCCCCCACATTAAAGCTGCTGCTGACTGGTTTCACTGAATAACCAATTACGATCTCTGACAACTTATTTGTTTCTGCAGTCAATTACAAATGCCGTGGGGAAAATGTCACAGAATGTGGGAGCCCACGCTCATCACATTATCTCTGTACGGCAATGACCTGCTGAGAAAAATATGTCAATTTCTCACAGCAGGGACAGTATAAGAAAAAAAACTTTATACTTTCTGGTTGTTGTTGTGTGAAGGAGAGGATTCATTTAGTTATAGGTGCAGTGCTCCCTAGTGGTCGAAACACACCTAAAGCTAAACAGAAGGAAAAAAAAAAGCTCATTCCTCTCTGTTTCTTTGACAGGATTACACCAAAGCCATAAACAAAAGACATGAAGCAACTAATTGGCAGGCCCGTAAGCCTCTTACAAGACACACTATAGTAAAACAGCCTGGACATGAAGTCGAATCCTTAACACAGACGGCGAGCAACAAACAAGCACTTAGAACGAGACAAAAGAGGCAGCAAAGCAGCAGTTCAGTGATGCTGCTCTGTCGTACATTTGAAAAAGATCTGTTTCAAACTTCAGTTTGTCCTTCCTACCTGTCCAGCAGGTAGCTGTAAGGCCCTCATTGTGGGCCGAGTGGGTCTAAAACACAGGCATCAATGGGTCACCTTGGAAACATTCTGTAAAAGCTACCAGCCCCCTTGTTTAACTTGAACAAAACAGAACTGCGACATTTTTTTTTCTAACATTGAACACAATCACTGTCTCTCTTTGGATCATTGTTGTCCTAAATTAAAAAATGCCACAATATAGAAAGATCTCCATGACTGATATCTCACACTGACAAAGACAATGTATCAACATTTTAGAACCAAAGTGCTTAACAACACTGACGAGTGTTGATTAATGTAAAATGACTCAGGCGGTACCTTCTGAGCAGGTTTAGTCATTAAAAGAGACACGTAACATGTTTTTAGTTAATGTCCTCTCATTTTCGCCAACCAGCTGCTTTGTCCCCTAAATTAACGGCCTCCATTTCCTAAAACCATCAGCCATGTGCGTCTATGTTGTCTATAATCACAACTGAAAGATGGTGAAAGTTAAACTCTAACAGACAGAAGCCATTAGTATGCTACCTGCAGAGTTACATGCAATTAAAAAAAGGAAAGCCCTGCTCAGATGAAAGATGAGGGCTGCATAAAAGACCATTGACAGGCAGATAAAGCGAGGATCAAGCTAATATCCATCCAAGGCTCTAAAACACACTAAAGGATATGAATTGGGCCATTAGACAGGGAAAGATATGTCTCAATCCTTTCATTATGTTGAGTCTGAAAAATGCACATGCACATCTGAAGAGTTTCACTCCAAAATGGAGATATCCATAATTCAAATAAATTAAAACTACATCATGCAATATGATGGATGGCGTGAAAGCATCATTGAGGATTAAATTTCTTTTTTTTTTTTTGCTTACAAACGGACCAATTAATGGATGAAAGCACATCTGCTTTAAAACAGTGAGTACAGGAATGTCAGGCTACACTGTTCTTTCATTGTGAATGCACTCAGACTGAAACACTGGAACCAACACTGAGCTTATTAAGAAATGTTGCTAGGACACACAGCTTCCCTTCTGTGGTTTCAGTCTTGACTTAACTGTCGATGAATACATTTAAGAATGAGTCACATGGAGCCCACCTACATTCATATCTGTGTCTGTGTGGTGTTTGGATATGTGTGGTTGAAGACCACCTGCAAAACGGCCCTGCATCTGGAAATTAACATAACATAACATAACAAGCTGGTGTGGACTTAATGCTGGGTGGCTAGTCGGGGCCGAACAGACAGGCAGGCAGGCAGAGAGGCAGCGAAGCCTCTGACATGCCGGCTTGCTTGTGAGGCAGTTCACTGTGAAATGCTTTCATTGTGATACTGAGCTGTCACAAATGTCGGATTCTTCAAAATGAAGAAATTTCTTTGGAATAAAAGGGAAAAATTTTTTTTTTCTTTTGAACAGAGAATACCCAAAAGTGCACAGCTAATCCATACTCCCTATTTTTATGTACTGCACGTGTCTGGACAAACGCCTACATGCACAGCATAACAGAACCCCTACAATACTCTGCTTTCCCAACACTAAACGCAGTGGTATCTGACATGATACATTGTTCAGCATGTAATCTTAAACTGCTCTATGTAATGATATTAAAAAAATCAACTAAAAGCCCTTTCAAGGTGCAGAATTAGTCTGGTAGTACACTGCAGTATTACATACAGTATGCAGAGGACTGTAACACATTCCTCTGTGTGTCAGGATGGCATGATGGTGGGTTCATGTTGACGATGAAGAGGAGAGGGAGCCACCTCTCTCAGCAGAAGAAGATCTCTCCATCCAGTGGAGGCTCTGGGAGGTGCTGAGGGTCTGGGGAGGAGAAGAGAAGAGTTAGAGATTGCAGCACCAGCTCCACTCAGTCCACTGTGAGATCCATTAAGGACTAGTGAAACTCTGTCTCAGTTAGCGGCTTAATGTGCTCGTAACAGAGCCATCTCATACCTGCAAATGCATTTGTACTTTTATATGCTTTTCATATAAAGAGGATTATCTGCTGTGCTTTTATTATCGTGCTGCTGATCTGTAAACAGCAGAAACACTCAGCTCTACAATATTATTTCATTTTTATAAACTCGTGCTCCGACAGTGTTTAAACTTCTCTCTAAAATGTAGGACAGCTAAATAATTTACCTTTCTGACTAATTTAATATTGCAACAAACCTAAGCTGAGACCCAGACATCATACTGAGGAGGTCTGGGTATGCAGCGCATCCAAACACACACTTTTTTGCTCCACGCAATTCATAATTAAGCAAAGAGAGGAGCTCCAGGAACACCTCGGAAAACAAACTGAACAGATGCTATTGATTTAACTGTAGTCCATCAGTGATAAAATGCCCACTTCTGTGTCCTATTGTTTTACTGTTGGTCCTCTTACTGAGACAAGCTTCTCCTGCTGTAATCAACCCTCTTCCTGTTCAAGCTGGACAACAACAAATCCTCTTCTCATGTTCTTCAAATACAAGAGATCGGGAATGAAATCCACCAGCTTCATTTTCTTCAATAAAAGTATTTTAACATTTGCTAGAAGCTTACATGAGGCTTCAGAGTCCTACATTAGTCAAATTAAGTGGGTACCTCCTAGAATAACAGTTTTTTTTAGTATAAATACTGAAGCAACAGATGAATAATAAAAAAGCGTGAATTTTTCTTACAAAAATGCTTACAAAGCGTTATTCATTTATCAATAACTGAACAACTATTTTGATTCTTCTTTCTATTGACTTGCTCAAACATAAACACAATAGGTAGCACTGTTCTAACAACTCTTCTTTTGGTACTTGGCGTCCTCTGGGATACAGATCTACCCAGCATGCACAGCAGCATGCCACATCAAACAAAACACAGAACCTTGAATTATCCATCCAGACAAACTTCAGCCAATCACAGATCTTTTTGAGAACATTGTATCTTTGATCTTAACATTCAACTTTTACTTGTGCACTCACTCTAAGACTTTGCATATTTTAACTAAATCCATCCATCATCCTCATTCTGTACCTGCTGTCTGTGCACTCCCCCCTTTGCTCTTCTTCTTCTTCTTCTCCTTTCCATCTTTGCTCTTGTTCTTGGCCAGCTGCAGAAGGCTCTTTGAGATCTGATTGTTGGATTCGCTGCCCTTGGAGTTGGTGGAGGATGAGGAAAAGGGATTTAGGCCTTTCCCTTTGGTCTTGGACCGCTGGGGCTGCAGCCTAGGGAGGGAGGAGGAAGAGGAGGAAGAGAGCTCCAGCGGGTCCAGCTCCAGAGAGTGGGAGCTGCCGGGGAACTGGAACTCATCAGATGTTGTAGAGGGAGTCCTCTGAAAATAAGATGAGGAGATTAGACAGATGAACACTGCATCTGTAAATGAGCATGTATTATTAATAGTAGGTGAATATTTAAATGTGTAATAAATCACAACCATTTCTACAAAATCCTCTGGCGGAAAACGAGAGTGTTTATGCACAAACACACAGAAATATAACTGCTGTTTGGATTGGGATGCAGCACTGTTTGCTTGTTATTACATAGCCAAGAGGTTTTTTATATTCACTTTGAAGGGGACCCAGGTTTAAGCCCCTGCTGTACGCATCTATAAACATCAACCCTGCTGAGGTGTCATTGAGCAAAACACTGAATCGCTTCCAGCTCACTGAGTGTTCCCCTGCAGCTAAGAGGGATGACAAAAGAGGTAGTTTTCCTGCAGGGAGGATGTCGTGTCATATCATTTGAAGCAAAATGATATTTAGGATTATTATTACGCCCCCGCTCACCTCAGCCAGACGGACCTCCTCCATCTTGTCGAGCTGCCGCTGAACAGCCTCCCTGTCCCTCTCCAGCTTCCTCTGTGCATCTCTTAGCCTCTCTAGGTCTTTCTGGTACTCCTCCTTCCTGTTCTGCAGCTCCTGCCTCTCGTCCTCCAACTGCTTGTGCTGTTTCACCATCTCCTCCTCCTGCAGTGGTTGGATGCCCAAAGATGGATTTATTGAAATGATAGGAAGTTGGGAGAGGGATAAGTTTTGGCTCAAATCAAATCACATGAGACTAGCAGTACTTATTATAAAGACACCAAAATCCTAAATATTTATGGGTAAATGTATCCTCTCTTAAGCCGACAAATGTAGACTTCACTGATGGTTTAAATACTTTAGTGGCTGCTCACTTCACTTCACGACTTTATACTTTGAACAACATTTTTTACTTCACTAGAGTTACTTTAAACCTGAGTCACCTTACAGAATCATAATAATATGTAAAATGAAACTACACTTTCACACAAAGCGCCATATGCTTGTCACATTTGCTGTCAGATAGAGTTAAAGTCTCATAAACACACTCTGAAGCAAAGCACCGGTGTACAACAGCTGGATTTAAAGCTAATCATGAATGTAATCATGACACTAATTCTTTCGTTCTTTCATCACTACTACAATGTCCTTGCACAATACTCACTGAGCGCTGTAGCAGTCTGGTGTAGTGTGTGTTAAAATTTGGCGTTTTCAGTCAAAAATATTTGATTTTTAAAGGCATTACTACAAAGCTCTGCTGGAAACCATGAATGTCTTACACAATACTGCACTGCAACTTATGGAATACACGCGGGGTGAATCACACCAGCATGAAACATCCTACCACTGAAAAAATGCCAGAGGTTACATTAATAATTACAGCTGCCTAGAAACGTATTCATAATAAACAGAACTAGCATAGCTACCTGTACGTGCACCAGCGTCTCCCTTTCAGTGAGCTGATGCTCCCTGTGCTCCCACTCCCTCTCTCGTCGCCTCTTCTCCTCAGCATGAGCTGCCTGTTGTCTCTGCAGGGAGGCCAGCTCCTGCCGCTGCTTCTCCAGGCTGCGCTGCTTCTCCTGTTCAATCAATGAGCTGGGCCGTGAGGATGGCCGCGATAAGGACATACATGATGAGGAGCGCTCAGTGAGGGCCTGCCGCTGATCTTCTATGAAACTGTCCTGCTGGACCACCACCGCCTAAAACAGAGAGGTAGGGTGATAAAGTCAGAAACACCCCTCACGCTTGTATTGGGCTAAGTCTTCAACACATTACTGTTACGTCTGCCTGTATGGCTCAATCAATGTTTTTTTCTTACACAAGAAGACATTCACATTGACAGTAAACGGTTTCACAGTGTTGCATCACTTTTAGTCTGATGTGGAGCACATGGATGCATTTTAAAAACACTGCATGGAATCCACCATACCTGTAAAGTGCTGAGCAGGAGATGCAGGTTGGAGACACTGTGGAGGACCTGCTGTTGGAAAAGAGAACACTGAGTACCAAATGACCTCAAGGCACCCTTCTCTTCAGCTGCATGGACAAACCTGATTAATGATACCTTGTTTATTGCTGCATTTTCCTTGTTAAAACACACCAATAACAGCCGCAGCGGTCAGGTAATGCAAATTTACCAGCGCAACAGTGCACTGACTGAACTTCACAAAGAAGTGACCTTTACGCCTTTCAAATACAGACAAAGAAACAAGGCCGCTGACCTTTGATTTACCACCATTGTGTACCAAGATGCAACAATCATCCCTATAATGGTACCTGGGAGTGCAGAAAATGGCTTTAACAACAGCGAAACGGTCTGAATAACAAATGAGTTAAGGACTATAAACAGACTTTTCTCCAAATATCTATTACAACTGAATAAGGTTAGAGCAAATGAATAAGAGTCCTGGCATACAGATGCACTGGACATGCACAACAGATTGACTTGTGGGTCTTGCTAATTGTCTACTGCACCACTGCAAAGGTTAGCATAATGAAACACAAAACAAGCTACAATATTTCAGCTGCGTACGATTCAGCCATCTAACAGCTTCCTTTGCTTTTATTCAGATTTCTTCTCCCTCTTACGTTTGCCACTGTTTGCCACATTGAGCTATTTTGTTTTTCATTATTTAAGAAAGCCATTGAAATAATGCTGCTGCCATACAGTGCTAGTAGAGCAGCTACAGTGATACTGCTGTTGCAGTTAATGAAGTGATTAATGCCGATAACAAACTGACAGTTTCCATGTGAACTGCAGCTCTGAGTGAATTAGAGACAGGAAGTCATAGTTACCTCACTGTTCCTCTTCAGCAGGAGCAGCAGGTTGGCGTTTCCTCCCTGCACACAGACATTAACACACACACTGAGTACAGTGATACACAAACATGCACACTTGCTGGAGTGTCTTTGTGCCTGTATGGAAGGAACCGTATGTGCATGACTCTTTGTAAACTGTAGATACTGCTGCATGAGTATGTTTAAAACATGATGTGGGTGTGCTATAAAATCTAATTGTATCAGCCTCTGATACAACAATATAGCAGATTACAGCTTTCTTTTTCCATAATAGCGGTTAAACATTACTACAAATGTATTTCTGGTTTACAAAGAAACTAATTGTAAATACAGTAGAAAATGGAGTGCTTAAATTAACACTGTATTGTATTTTTAATGGTGCCTCTGACTTCTGCACACCCGTCTGCTTTTACTGCTGAACTCTCTTTGCATCTTGGCTTGCTGCCCAGGATGAAATGTTCAGAAAAATCAAATGTTTCCCTTTTCCTTCCTTCGGAGAGGAAGATTTAGAAGGAGTGGCCTGGTAACTATTGGTTGAAAGAAAAAAAAGCATTTGTAAAAGCACATATTACAGCCACTCGGCTCCACTCAAAAAACGATTACCTGCTTAATCCAGCTGCTGGAGAAATGCAGGGTAACTGAGTACAAAAGCTAGGATCCTGCAAAGAGTCATAATAACAGCACCTAAAGGAGGTCCATTTATTTCAATCCACTATTGAATTCTTATACTACTGATGGTCACCATAAGCGAAGGCAGAAAAGGTTTTTGGCATGGGCAGGCGTGAGCACTTGGGAAAAAAACATCATCTGGGTCGCTAAATGATTATTCTGCTGTGTGGGGAATTGGCAATTTGGTGCCCCCTGCAGCTGCAGGCACACATGCTTGCTGAGAATGCGCCGTGCACAGAAGCGGTGGGAGACGGGGGCGCGGGTCGATTGCGTGCCATTCAGACAATGTTTTCATGTTTGTCTATCATCTATCTTCACGGGGCTGCAAAGATCTTTCCTGTATGTATGTAATAGTGTGAATAATCAAAGGAGTGAGAGCTCTTGCTGTTAATACAAGATCTGTAAACAACATGCAAGTTTTTTCTGGCCATATCAACAAACTGGACAGCTGAATGCTGCAGGCCGATAGACAGGACTGTCCTGCTGGATGTGGGTGAAGATGAATGTGTCTCGCAGCGCACTGTGTTTTCATCATGTAATTAAATCATGATGTCGGTGCACTGGCTCATTAGATAGCTAACTTTTTTAGCTACTGTCTGCTAACATGAGTCCATTTGAGATAATTAACATTAAACTAAAGTAAGAACACTTAGTTTGCTGTCAGCTAGATTTATCAGTAAAAAATGCTCACAGCCTGCCCCATGACACAGACTTGACTAGCGGCCCATAACTGGTTATAGGTACATTTGAAAGATGTTTGTACTGAAAAACTAATTTACCTACAGATTGTCAATTTTAATTTTAAGATGTTTTAATGTTTCAATGTAGAACCGCCACAGAGCAATGGGACCTGGATAATTCACTGGAAAGAACTGCACCCCCACACATGCATGAAGGAAAGAATGATTGACTGTTCAGATGCCGACCTTCTTTAAAACACTGTCAGACTCTGTCCTGCGTAGATCTCCTGTCACATCCTCGCCCTCATCTCTGTCTCCACCTAACAAAGAGGGAGACCACAGGATGAACCAGTCAGCAAAGCATAAACATTAAAGAACAGGTGAAGTGCAGGAATAAAGTGCACAGTAAACATATGTTTACTGTTACATGATTTGTGCACCAAAGAGACAGTATGACAAGTGTCTGATACACAAATGCTTCATTTGACGTTGACATTATCCTGTGTAAGTAACTATAAGAGGTATAATGATAAATGTAAGGCTGGTCATTGCAGCTGACTCCCACCCACACTGAAAATTGATCAACCTTTTCAACAGAGAAGGAGCACTGAATAAATCCCAGCTTTAGATGGATTTCTGTCAAGATAAATACAAATTGTATGTTCACCTGTGAGAATGATGAGCTGAACTGAAAAAACTGGTATGAAAAAGATAATAAAGTGACTGCTTCGTACAATTCATGCATCGGATGCTAAGTATTCTCAAATTTCAAGATTTCTGAGATACTGCAGCACACGATAAAGAACTGCTGACCTACATTTCTTTTTGTTTCAATGTTAAAATATGGATATTATCCATCACCTCTTTCTGTAGACTTAGTTACACTGAAAGCATTTGCATTTTGTTCTGCTCTGAACCTCCCCCCTCATGCTTTCACTGTAGCTAAGCTTGCATTTAACCTAAAACACACATGATTTTATTCATATTTAAACTCATGTCATGTCATTGCTTAGCATCACTTCCCCAGCTACTAATATAAAAAAATATCTGCACCTCTTATAGCTCAATATCTGCCACACTATCAGCTTGCAAGCCACCAGTTCAGACGTATTGCCCCAGGCCACATTTCCCCCAGGAAGCTCCAGCTCTGCTGTCCAAGTCTGCCTAAAATATTAAATCTCTCTGCACTGCACAGGAGCATTGTGGGATGTGCAGGGTGTGGTGCTTTGCTGCTATGTGACCAACAAAAAAAATCTGTTTTATGATGAAAAACGAAATGATTTGCTTTTAAACCTGTGCTGGGATTATGGCAGTGTCAGCACACATTTGCAGTCTAGTCAGTGAGTCAGTGCAGTGATGTGGACGACCAGGTAGGGGGTTGTTCTTGGTGTGTCACTGACCACTGGAATGGATTGGACCATGTCTCCCTAACAGATGATGGTATCAAGGATACAGAGCAGCTGACTTACTCTTAGTGCTGTGCATCTGGTGACTGTCGAAGCCTCCGAAGGTCTCAGCCCGGCGGGGCAAACACACCGGCCCTGCGCCTCCTCCCTCCTGAACACTGGCCATTGCTCCCCCCAGGCTGCCGTTGACCAATGCCTGTAATGTCTCCACTGTCACACACACACACACACACAGGGGCAAACATCGATGTGCAGGTCAGTAAGTGAATTATCTCAGCTAACTGTGTTACAGTTCGGCTCTGCAACCATGAATCCTAGTTGCTTCCAACCTAGTAGTGGCTCCTGTTGCTAAGCAACAGCTGACAACCTGTTTGAACCACAATCCTCCTTTATGAAAAGTTTAAACATATGTGCAATCTAAAATGTATGTAAGATGTAGGCTGCTATCAGCATATACATTTGTTCAGCACTATGAACTTCCGGAGGAAAAAACAAAACACAAAATGAAAAGCTATTGCTGATTGATGAAAACAAAAAAACACAATAACCTCAGGAGAAGAAATTACATTCTGCTGCCAATTCTCATATCAAATAAGGACTATTACTGCTCCAGGCTTTAGAAGGAGGAGGTGGAGAAGACATCCTGTTGTAGTGCTGCTAAATCTTTTGTGCTAGATTTGAAAGTGAGCTTCTATCATACATCAATACAGCATGAGAGCTGCTGACGAGTTTTAAATGTCACACAGTTACCACAACTGTAAATTATAAAACAAAACTGAGGTATGTTTTTACCCCAACTTCACCTTTTTGTGGAACAAGGTTTGCCTGCAGGAAAACTTGTACTTAGGAAAACTTCCCTACATAGCCTACAGCTCTGACCACTGAACTCCTCCATCTGTAAACACCAGGAACACTGTGCTGGCTGTTGTGAATCCTTATACTTGAAATTATTCTTTATCTTAATGGGCAAAGACTGTGCTGTGCTTCTCTAGCTTTTCCCCATTCTCTTTGTCATGATACAGAACATCGCTCTTCATCACTTCACTTCTCAACTCTGCTGCTTCTGTCTTATACACATTTGATGTACATGGCTGCTGAAGCACCAAACAGAGCTGGAAAAGAATCCTAAAACACATTCTGATCACATCCTTTAATGTTTCCCTATATACATTTCCCCCCAAATTATCCCAAAACATCAACACTCTCTCCTTTAAACTCCAGCTCTCTCAGGTAATAATGTGAGAAATGAATGATATGATGCATCTACAGCATACACATTATGCACACTCTTTCTCTGTCTCACCTTCCTGCAGGGCATCTCTCATGATGGAGGCGCCCCTGGGTGGCTCCAGGCTGCTGGCTGATCTAAAGAAAGGTTCAACCTGCCGGCAGGCCTCCTCGCCTGGGCTCAAGCCCTCCCACATGCCCCTGAAGAGCCGCACCTTCTCCTCTAGCAGAGACGTGATTTCCATGTCCTTTTGCCTCAACAGGTCTGACCGGCAGAGACAGACAGAAGGACAGTGAGGAAATCATTTTCTGGTGCTGTTTTTTTTTTTTTTAGACAAACATAACAGGCATGCTTCTCACCTCTCATCTCTTTGGCTTTAGTCTCTAGCTGCCTCTTGTCATCTTCCGTCTCACTGGGAATTCCTTCATCCTCATCCTTCTCCCTGTCCAATCAAGGAACAAACAAACAAATTTAGTAAATTACACAGAATCAAACAACCGTCGTTTGGTTTCACTTAGCAGTGATAAAAGAATGGTCTAACTGAGAAATTAATCCTGAGGGATTATCGTAATTAGGAAGTTCATTTATGGAATTTTAGATTTTTGTGACTATTTATGTTTTAATAAATGTTTTCTTTTTTTAAACTAACTTCTGACTAATGATTAAGATTAATGGAAATAATTCCTAAGATTTAAATCAAATGGTATACATCAATACCCCAGGACAACAAAGCCCCAAATGTGATGTGTATTTTGTTAAAAGAGAAGAGACACAGCATCAGTTTTGTTTTTTATCTTCATTCCTGCCAATAGCTTGATCTCAGTTTTGTATTGTGACAGAAGTCAGATGGGGAGGGAGCGAGACAGAGTACTAAATCTCTCTCCTTCCCGCTGGCTGCATTCGAATAATCCTCTGCTTATGGTGAGCTGCCCTTGAAGCCAATCCAGCATTAGACAGTCCCTGAGTACATCCCATCCCCAGGTAGAGCAGTGCTAATCCTCCTGACAGCACAATGCCCTGCCACAACTTACTGTATATGGCTATCAATAGAACTGGGCTCAGTCTAACTTCTGGTTTGAGACAAAGATATACAGTGGTGAATTTTGAAAGGCCAGCCCTGAATGTAAACTACTGTAATGGTAGTTTGTCTTGCAGCAGAGAGGAAGATTAGACCAGCATATACGTTTAGGCTAGGAAAATGTGAGCATCACAGCATTAAATAGGATCTCTATAAATATTACTTACATGGACTGCATGGCTTCCTGGATGAGCTGCATCCAGGTGTTGCGCTCGTCCTTCGAGCTGGCTAGAACCTCCATCATCTCTGGCTTCTCGATGCCTGCCGTGATGAGGAAGAGGCCACGCTCTTCGTTAGCGACCTCCCTGACAATCAGCTTCTGGAGGGAGATGACCGTGGAACGCTGGTCCTACAGGGAGAGAGGGGTGAAGAAGGAGGGGAGGGTTTGATGACAAAAGAAAAAAAAGGGAAGATGACAGTGGGAGGGTCAAGGAGGAAAGAGGGAGGAGGGAAGATGAATGCGAGGATGGTGAGAGGATGGGAAAGGCAAGAGAAAGGGAGGGGGAAGAAGAGCAGAAGGATAATTATGGAGAAGGAAATGAAAAACAAGTGCAGCAAAGGACAAAGCGAAAGACAGAAGGAAGGTCAGTTTCAGCAAGGATTATGGAATGAGTATAGGGTTTTGAGACGGAAAGGAAAAAAGTAAAAAAAAAAAAAAAAGTGGAATAAAGAGAAAAGCAGAAGACAGATTGAGACCGTGGTTAATGTTATCATCGTTATGGCAGTCGGCTGATTTGTAGAGCTTCAGCTAGCCGTGCATACGCTGTAAAGCACTAACACCACAAACCACTGCTTCATTTCTGCTCCATCCAGTAAAACTCTAAAGTTGCAACCACATCCCAACATTTTTCCTGCAACCACTTGTCTGAGGTTTGAAGAATAGGTTAAGATTTTTTTTTGTTTGTCTTCCTAGTGTGACTACACTGTAAACAAAAAGGAAAAAAATCCACAAGATTAAAATCAAATCAAGTGGGCCTTGTAAGTTTTCGCTGCACCTCAGTGAGGAAAGAATATTCGTGGAAACAAAAAGACTGAACTTGCACCAAATATAAGAGGAAGGGTATGCTTTATATCTGTCCTATCATGCATTGATGTTTACCTTTACAGACATGTATTCTACAGTGTCTCCTATCCAGCTGATGGTGATCTATGACCTTGCCCTGTTCACATGGCTGTCATCCATTTAGAAGCACATGTTATTCCCCCTTTTCAATGTCAACAGCCCCAACTCAAACATGCCAAGCCTCTTTTTTTTTAACTGATGGATGTGATTATCTTGCCACAGGCCGACCTCTGTTTTCATTCTCCCCAATGTGAGTGTGTGACAGAGAGAGTGTGTGCCCTGCCATGAAACTGTGAGCCCTGTAAACATGGAAAAAACGGCTCAAACCTATATGATTTATCACAGCTGGGTTTAGAAGCCCAGGGCCAGATCTGCTTTATTAGGTGCAGCTAGCGTGCTAGCTAGAGGCAGGCATTATTATTGCACAATGGGAAAAGCTAAGCAGGGCAGCTAAGGCTAACAGAAACAACAGTGGGATAGGAAAATATGACAACATCATCTGTGGCAGCGCTTATAAGATCTTTATTACTGGAGGGGGTGAGAAAGAGAGTTAGGAAAGACATAAGGAATAGAAGGAGAGAGGGAAAGATGACCTACCAGCATGGCAAAGACATATTTCTGGTCTTTCTCCTGGAGGAAGACGAAGACATCTGATAGGAGCAAAGCATGGACCTCTGAAAGACCAAATGCAGATGTGTTTAGATAAGTGAACGGTTATAAATGTTTTATGTTTATATGTAAAATAAAACTTTTCTCACCTTTCAGTCTTCCCTGAATGTTCTTTAGCTGCAGCGCTCCATCGTGGATCAGCCTCCTCCTCAGCAGGTCCTCCCTGGCAAAAATCTGCCCACTCTTCATCATCATGATGGACTTGCTGTCCATGCGACTATGGAATTCCTTCAGACGACGTCTTTTCTCATGCTCGTTCACCTTGTTGTCAACCGACGCAATCACCTCCTTCACAAGCCGAACAGCCTCGGTCAGGTCATTGTAGTCTTCCTCGCCGTCTGTGTATAGCACATGTGACAAGAGGTTCGTTTGACATTTAACAAAAATCTCATGCTCCATTCAAACCACTTTACCTGCGCAGGACAAGTACATTTGGTAATTTAACAGTTCCAATCTAACACACTGATGGGTAGAGTGGCACAGCTGAAAATGTGTTTATGCACTGCAGAAGATGAAGTGACATTTTGGTATCCATTTTGCCATTTAACTGTGCCTGCATTTCTACTTGCTCAGAGAGACTGATGAAAGCCTTTTTGTGGTTTTTTGTTGGACACAGATTTCAATATAGTTTTTTTTCTCCTGCATTAGGCTCCTTCCTGTATAATTTTAAATGATTCAGCTGAAGCTGTGCCAGAACTGTATTCGTGCATGTGGTCATCACATTTTGAATATTTGTTTGTTTCGCCCACGTTCCTCTTTGGCCTATCCAGAAAAGAGACAAGAGGTTTTTTAATAAACATTCCTGTAGCACAACTACCACTCAAACACTGTTTATCTTTAATGCCACTTTAGGTCATGTGTATTTAACACTGACAGCACTTTCTCACTAAAATTACAGCAGTTATCCAGAGTGTAAATATGGAAAATGTCCACTTATGTTTACCTTGCTACTGACTTCATTTTGTGCCTTTTTTCTTTCTTTTTTTTACAAGCAGTCAGAATAGACGAACAGGAAGTTATTATAAAACAGCAGACGTGCCCTATTATTTCTTCATGATCAGCATATCAGAAACATGTTGTTCTTGTTCGTGTTGTGCTGAACTTGTCATCTGATAACCAAACAGTATGGCAGCTGCTGCACTGACATTTTCCTTAAACCCTTTAAAGGTCTAAAATGTTATATAAGACTCTATAGCATCAGAGATTTATGACTAAATAAGGACCACACTCTTCAGAGTAAGAGCCCGAGGAAGAAAAATAATATTTTTCCTGTAGTCAGAGCCATACAGAAAGAACAGGTCGTCTGAGTTTGCCTCCACAAAGGTGGAGTTTTGACCCCTGCAGAGGTGAAATATGAGGTCTCGTGGTCTATCTGTTATTAGCTTTTTACGGAAAATGTGGTTTGGTCGGTTGCTAGTGAAAATGGTAAATGCTCAGCACTTACAGGACAATTTTGAACTTCAGTTGGTATACATAGCTTTTTCAATTGTTTCTCATTCATACAATAGCACCAAAACTATTGAAAACCTTCATTAACATTTTTGAATGAATGTAGCTTTCTTAGTCTGCTTCCCAAAATTAGGTGTACGTGTAAAAACCTTCACTATGCGGGATTTATTCAGGAATACACCCACACAAAACAAACCATGGACTAATAATCACAAGAGTCATCAGGCTCTAAAGCTTCCTGTTTCAATATGTCACTGGTACACATGCTTACCTCATGCTTTGTGTACTTCCGTTTGAGACTGTATGTAACCATTTCCTCCAAAGTGGAATATTTTCCTCCTGCACTTGTTGTACTTCAGTGCTCCTAAGCACCAAAATACTATCTCTAACTGTGAGAGTACTGTGTTATTTCTTGAGTATATATCAGAGTTGGCAGGAGAGAGTCTTCTTAAAGCACCTTGGGGATTAAGTCAGAGCTCCCCCATCCCACATAGAACTATAAACAGGCTTTGGGGAAGGATTAGAGAGAATGTACACAGTGGGAGGCCAGCTGACGAGAGCTGCTTTAAATCAGATATAAATATGGTGTGAAATATTTCAACTCCTCAAAGTAAGCTTGATCTATTATCCTAAAAGCACCCATCCAAAATGTCTCATTTTCTCAAAATATATGAAATCATGTGTGAGAAATTCTACTTTCCAGGATGCTTTCTCAAACAAGTGGCATGCCAATGTGTGTTCCTTTTTAGGATAAGAAGAGGCGATGAGCACTGACTGAAAAGAATAGTAATGAGGTATTTTTACAGTTTCTCTCTTCTTAAAACGACGACAAATAAATAAATTCAAATAAACCTTATAAATCCATAAACTATAGTACAGAGTAGATGTTTTCTTTATTTTGAAACATCTGTATCAGTGCAGTGATTGATTTATTTAACATGTAAAACCATCTCACAGATATGTTTAAATGTGGTTTGAAGAGTAGATCAACTTGTTTCTCTAATGGTTTTTGAGGCAGGCACTTTTTCTCAAAACTGATTGGGCTCATTCTGTCCTGTCACATGTTAATGAGATGCAAGGGTAAATAATGCACCCCGGATCAACAAGAAAAAAAAAGTCTATGACGTAACATGCTTTTTTTTTTAATAACTCCAAAGCTATGCTATGCTTGTTTGCTCTGACAGGGAGACTATGTGTAATGTAACATATCACACATTTTGATTGTAAGGCAGAAACTTCCCCCTCTATCCAAACAGTTGTATATAAATGTACTATCAACATGCATGACTAGTGAAAAGATGTTGAAACTAACCTTTAGTGTGCTGCAGCATCCTCTGAATCAGCACGGGGTACTTTGTTATCCTCTGGGTCACGAGCAGGATGCATTCTGGGATGCCAAGCCTCCGAACAATGCTGCTACTCATTTTTTTCTAGAAGAATAAACAAGAGGTGTTTTAGTAAAACATACCCACACAACAGGTGGTATGTTTTCACATAAAGCCTGAAAAACAGCATTAGCTGTAGAACAAAAAGTGCGTGATTTGTATTGTGTTTGTGAAAAAAAAATGTTCTGGCGCTGCTTTAATAAAGTTAAATGGCCTGAGTATATGTGGCTTTTATATACATGTCTCCAATACATGCACTGAACTGAAGAGAAACAAAACGCAGAACAACCTTTGTTAGAACACTGTTCTACAAAAACAATCATGTCTGGAATGCCAGACATGTTTAAAAAAAAAGAGAGCGATATGTTGTCAGCAAGAAAACATCAAGATAAAAGTTCCACGGTTGTATGACAGATACTTGATAAATATGTGAGAGAAGACTGACGCTTACTTTGATAAAGGCTTTGAAGCGTTTGTCTTTGGTCAGGAGGTCCTTGTAGAAGTTGACAGCCTCGTTGTGACGGCTGCAGAATCTTCCATAAACCCTCTTCATGCTTTCACCGTTAGATCCAGAGAACTAAGGCAGGATGCAGCAGATATGAATACACAACACAAGCACTGCAATACTGTGCATGGTGGAGTTCAAATTTTTGATTTACAATCTAAAAGAAACATGTCTAATTCAATGTCTGTATAACATTAATCAGTATTTCTTACCTGGCTGATTAAGATGTCACCTATCCGGTTAATGATGAAGCCCCCATCCCAGCATCCCCCCTCCACCTGACTCTCCTTTTTCCTCTCCAGAAGGCGCAGGAGGTGCTGTGTGTGGAGCTCCAGGAGCTCATCTAAAGCAGGAAACAGCTTCTCCAGAGTCTGCGGTTCCAGCTGCACTTCCTTCTGCAGGCCTTTGCTATACACTTCTGACATGATCCGCAACGTCCGGATGTGATGCATCTCCGTCTGCATCAGTTCTGCAGGACGCAAAGGGTAAGAATGGCATCAGCTGCCTCATCTACATCCTTTGGCTGCACTGAATATAATATATTGCGACTGCAAAATGTAACACATGAAAGGCCAGTCCGATACTGTATACATATACAGTACAAAGTATTATTATTATTATGATGAACAAACTAGCAAACAAACTCCTACACACACACACACACACACATAAACACAGTCACTGCAATGTGGTGTGAGGACTAGATGTACCATAGATGACATCTTGTCTCTTCACCAGCTCTCTGTCCAGCTGCTGCAGGTACTGCTGCTCCACACCCAAACTCCACGAGTCTGCTTCCAGCTCTTTGGCCTCTGCTTCAAACTCCCCCATCAGCTGCCCGTCCATCATCTCTGTTCCTGAACCAACATTACAGCTTACAATCACATTATTGTCTTTCATGTACAGAATTATAATAATAGCGGGTTTCTGATCTGTATATTGTAAATAACAGTGAATCATTTGCTTTAAAAATAAGTCATTGTTCATTTGCAGTACGCTAGCAGATTAAAACAATGGTAAATCAAGAATTGTATTTCTGTGTGCGAATGTGTGTATTGACCTTCATCTGTTAGAGATTCCATGGATTCTGTGACCTGGTTGGTTCTGTTGAGGGAGTCGGTGGACTGTGAGAGATACCGCAGGCCTTTAATGGGCATCTCATCAAACACCGGACTGAATGGAGAAACGATAAAGGTTACAATAATGATGTTGTTTTCATAAGAGGTCACGACAAGAGACACCATCAGATCTGTTTATGATGGTCCAACACACATCTATAATAGCTTCAACCCAAAGGTTAAATGACAACTTTTATTTAACTTAAATGGAAATGTGAATACCTGAGGCTCACACACACACACACACACACATAGAGCAGCTCACCCTGCGATGTTGCTTATTGAGAGACTCTTGGAGAGATTATTTCCAGGGAAAGTCATGATGCTGGTGTGTCTCCGAGATGTTGGAATCATCAGGGAAGAGTGGTCCTCAGGGGACAAGATGGCTGACCAAGGGCGTTCCCTTGTTCCGCCAGCTGGAGCAGAGACAATGTACCTTACAGTTCACTGTATATAACAGCAACAATCTGCTGATCCTTCAACAAACAGGCAGGGTTCTTAAAGGACCCCTTCTGAATTCTTCAGTCATTTGACATATCTGGTGGTTTTATCCAGTGGGTTTATTCTAGAGTTTGGAGGTGCTTAGAAGACATTATTGCACTGAAAGAACATGGTTGGAGCTACTGATTGTCTTCCAGGTCTTATCTGTTTACTTCAGATAATAGCTCAGAAATAGTATGATCTTTTGTACTAATGGATCTGAATCTAAAAACAGCTGATCAAACGCACCTTGTTTTCACCTTATAAACCCAATAGAAACCACGCTTATCAAATTCTAGTGCAAGTATTAAAACAAAGGGAATACATGCCAGAAAACTCCTCCTAAAAGATTTAATTGGCTCAGCCAACCGATCTGCAAATAATTACTGGCTACAAAGATTAACTATAGAATGCCAGTTTAGTTGGACACTCACATTTGTTTCTCATCGTGACTGTAGGAAAAGAGCTGGAATCTGGTACTGCAAACTGCTGTTTGGGCAGCTAAACACAGAGAGAGAGGGAAAAAAAAGAAAAATCAATATTGGCCACAGGATAACACCATACTACAGAATCAGTGGTAGAGTAACTGTGAATGAAGATTTACCTTCATCTTCACCTTGGCACAAACAGGCAGGCTGTCCCTGCAGCCCTTGTGGACAGAGGCATTGCAGTCTGGAAAGAAAAGCAGCAGTGAGTACTACAGTATGAGCCTGGTGGTGGGGCCAGTGAGGGTGTGTGGAAAGGTGGGGGCTAGAAATTCTGACTGGTTTTCATAGCCAGCCAGGAAACTCCACCAGCCCGCTAATGAAAGCCAGACCGGAGCAGAGCATGTGATGCAATCGAGGGGTAATACTGCTCGTGGACACAGGAAAAAAAGAAAAGAAAGATAGGCTGTGGAATGACATACACACGCGTGCACGTACATACTCACACACAAACACTGAGTTGCATGGGAAAATTTCAAATACATAAACAACCCAAATCACCATTTAGGAACAAAGTCATCATTCAAGATTGCTAAAATAAGATCAGCACTGCAATGTGTAATGTGATCCCATTTAGTCAACCAAGGACTTCCACTGTTTCCCCTTAGAAACCAGCATGTATGTACATGTACATACATATGTGTAAAGAAAACAACTGCAGTGGTCGATCAGGAAATAGAAACATCAAAATCTAACTCCACAAGCATGCTCCAGTACATAGAAGTGTAAGTGTTGTACAAGTAAAAACTGCAAACCCTACGATCAGACGCAGTCACCCATGCTAACGTGTACAACATTTCCACCCTTGGGATTATGTCAACACTCTTACGCTCTCAGCTAGGGTGAAAAAACATAGTGTAACTTCTCAAGTATAGAGAGGCAGCAACGGTGTGATGGTTACACAATACATAGCACCTTCCACCTATCACCTCAAAAAGTACAGCTGTGTTGGTGAAAATAATATTGGGATTAGAGCATACCCCAAGGAAATTATGTTATATATCAAGTTATGACCTGCACAGTAAAACAACCTTGGAAACCTCTGTGTTCCTTCTCCATGTTCTCTTCTCTTCATGGTGTAGGTATTCAAGCTAATCTGAGACAAAGAATCACTGTATTTGTCTGATGAATGGACACTAGCCAGACATCTGCAAACCTCTCAAAAACACCTCCCTCTCTAACAATCTGAACCAGGCTGGCTGAACACAACAGGAGCTGCAACAGGAGTTCTTTTGGGATGTTTTTTGTGCCAGTCTGCAGTATCTGAAGCAGATTGTGACTATTAAGAGAATCGCAGCCATCTATCGCAGAGCTGGTTTCTCCTTTTTAGGCACTTTTTGGGTTTGCGCCAAAAGCTTGTGCAATAAACTACATCCTCTTTAGGGCTGCTGACACTTCAGTGAAAAACAATGCAAATGCTGTTTAGTGGTCTGTGCAGAAAGCCTGACTGGTTTTCATTAGAAGTAGCTCTTTTGGGGGGTTCACTACTTCATATAGATCATGAGGCTATTCCTTTAGGAAAGCATGCACAACATGTAGTTATACAGCTGTTTTTTGCAAGTACACAAAGTATAGTCACATTGCATACAAGTACTACAGAGACTGTTAATCCTCAGCTGACATAGAAAAATCATACAAAAAGAAACAAAGCAGGCAAAGCCTTTTTTTAAATGTATATGTGAATGCAGATGTAAAAAACCTTTACAGTAGGGCAACATGGCCCACTGCATAGCATGACTCACAGCTGATGACATATGCCCACTGAGGATATTTTATTTCCATTTTATTTCTTTCTGTCCTCTCTGTGTACTCAGTGAAATGAAAATAAGAATAAGATGAAATATTTTATAAAGAATCAGTGAGCTTTAATGTTAGCAACAGGAGACCTGCTCAGTTAGAAAAAGCAAAGCTGGAGGAATAGACACCAAAAGCAAACAGTGGTACTTACATGCACAGTAGAAAGCCTCCTTGTTGTTAAAAGCCTTATTGCACTGGGAGCACTGGACGGCCTGGTTGGAGCTGGCCGCTGTAAAAACATGACCATTCACAGACTTTTTGTCCTTCTCCTTGCCTTCCTTGTCTTTCTCCCTTTTCTCACGCTCCTTTTCCTGCAGAGTGGAATTACAATAGTTAGGAAACCAATCATGAACTTTGCTTCACTAATGACTAACCATCCAATTAGAAGTTTGGAAAAGAAAAACAAGACTCCTGGTTGTATGTAGAGTAGACTTATAGCAGACACTGACAAAATGTTTCACCATTAGGCCAGTTGCTTATGTTAAATTCTAATCTGAACCCCGCAGAGCAACATTATTAGTCTGATGTACCAAACAGTAGGGGGGTTGCATATTAAGTGATGCATTATTTATGCTGACAACAAACTGTCTCATTAAGGGACTGTTTTAAGAGTGGAGTATTTTTGTTTCAGACACCAAAAGACAGCAAGACTTTGCTGCTAAGACTCTGACATTTCAGTATTTAGCTGTAACAGTAGCGCAACATATTCTTAATCATCCTGTTTTCTCAGCTATTGTAATGCTCTCATTCAAATCCTCTGATGATAAATGAGCAAGGAGAGACACTTCTGCGAAATTAATGACGACAGATACAGACACTCTGTCTGGGATTCAAATCACTGGCCTTTCCATAACAGGGCTGTCTTTCTGCTTCTTCGGCATTAATTGACGAGGTCATCCTCAGCAGCTGGCCATTTCCGTACTCTGAGCTGAATCACAATCCCATAAAGTGATGCAGAGAAGAACAGAGCTCTTATTCTTTTGGATTTACATCACAGAGCCTCCACCCAAACCCAGAGGAAATGGGAAAATGGAGTTTTCCAGTGCGTTTTAATGGCCAGCCCTGGGCCTCTTGGTTTGAGGGGACCACAAAGCTCTGACATACTCAAACTCATTTTGTTCAGTTCCTTCAAGATACCAAAAGGCTGACTGGACCACAGCGTGTTTTACAGCCATTACAACACACAGCATTCATTTTCACTTCCTGCAACAACAACTTTCTAACCAATGATGAATCACATTACTAAACTTCTATGTATTACAGGCCGTATAAACTGCCATACACAGACTGGTCCTATTTCATATCCTGTCTGTTTATATGCAAATAATTCTTCAGCTTATTGGAGGAGACACAGAAAGAAAACACAATTCTTAACATGTGACATCTAACCCAGAGATTTAAACACATAGACGATCTACTGAAACAGACTCTACCAAGCAATGACATCAGCCCAGAAGGCAGTACCGGCTACTTTTAACATGATATTGTGTCTCTTTCACTACAGTTTGACTGGGAAAGCAGAGTTCTGCCTTAGCCTACCTCCAGCCAACCTTTCCATCTCAGTGAGAAGCCATGGCTCCCTGTGAACCTCCTGTATAACATCCCTGGCTGTGGCTGAGCGACTGAAAGCTACTACCAGCACTGAGGCTCCATCAGGAAAGCTGCAATGAGGAAGTGACTGTCTCGCTACAGGAGGTGCTATTTCTGCAATGACCCTTCAGTCTGGTACTGACACCGTGACAAAACTGCGAAAAAAAAAATAGATCCTCTTCTAGAACATGCAGACTTTCAATATTGATCAGAATCTGTATCTGTGAGGTAAATCTGAAACAGACCAGGGCTTCAAGCATAACGTAATGCCTGAAACCTACTTTAACCTATTTTAATAAAGAAGGTTTAACTGTTGTGTGTGACAGTCTATGGTAGCTTGATGTGGCCATGTCTGTTGTTACTGAGCACATTATAATTATGGATGCAATCCAACAACAATGAGAAGAGCTATTGGAGCCAAAATGGGTCCATTTTGAGTTTTATTGGTGGCCAATAATTTTGACCTTTGGCAGGGAGCGACCAGCTGCAGGCTGCGGCAAGCTCTTTTCAAAACCCTGTCACTTTAAAAGCAAAGCAGAGACTGAAGTTACAGAGGCGATTACACACCCACAGCCAACTCTGTCTTCCTGTTTTACTTCCTGTTCACCTCTCACTGTCTTTTTGCAAAAGCTGCATGTTTACAGGAAAATCTGTTAATCTCAGTAACTATATGTGCCCATTCCACACTTTTTAAAATACAATATAGAATGCTTTATGGTATAATACCCGTATATGTATGAAAGAGAAGCACTGTGACCAAATGTTGTGAACTGAAAACCAATCCTACAGGGGAAATCTGAATGGGGGAAGTTACAAGAAACACTGACATGCCCTGCAGCAAGTCACGTAACCCCCAGCTGTTGGACTGAGGCGACAGAAGAAGATGCAGAGACTAGACCCCAGCGTAAAGTGGGGCAGTGTGAAGCAGAAAAGCAGCCTTATGTTCAGTCAGGCATGAATTCTGACCAAACACACAAGTCTGTGTTTTGCGAATGAAATGTGGTATAATAAAATATGAAGATAATGTTTTTTAAGAATGAGAATAAAAAGCTTACCCTGGTCTTTTTGTACATTTTGTTCTTGAGGTAGCTGAAGGTCCGGCTGACTTTGGTCGTGCTTTTTCCCTCAGTGTCGCTCCGCAGAGGCCCAGGCTCCTCCTCTGATATACTGGACACACAGATAGACACACTGAGTTTTCTTCTGTTCACACATTCTGATATGATTCTTTACAGCACTGTAAAGGCTCTATGGTCCCATGGTACCATTCTCTACACTGTGTTTTATAAGACTATAAAGGTCCTAACAGCAGTAAAAGTCTGAAGAACAATTTTCTGGTAAAGTGTATTCGCAGAATTGGACTGACCTGTATGCTAGTGACCCAGAGTTGCTGGAAAACGACCTCATACCTGGAAGGAAAGAGAGGAGGAAGTGAGGGGTAGATTCAGGTGTTGTTTTCACTTGTTTTTTTTCTAGAAACTTTGGTTTTGGCTCAAGTTTTAAGTAAAATTGTTGCTGTGTGAAGGCTGACATCCAAATGACTCGCACAAGGAGGATTGGAGAGGGCCAAAGAGCTGAAGCCAGCACTTTCTATATAGTGCTATTAGTGGCTGCTGGATGAAGAGGGACAAAAAAGAAAGAACAAACACACCAGGATTGTTAAAAAGTGCTACAACATATACGGCTAAAATTTAATCATGGTCTTGCTACCTGATTATTTTTCATATTATGTGTCTATGTCCTACCCACACTTT